>NC_025701.1:1755498-1783625 GCF_000633955.1 Camelina sativa | reverse complement strand
TCGACGTAGTCCATATCGAGTCGTTTGAGAGAAGCTTTAGTTCCTTCAACGATATGCTTCCTGGACAAACCCTTGTCGTTAGGACCAGGACCACCCCAGAAGATCTTGGTGGAGACCACGATATCAGATCGACGCCAACCAAGCTCACGAATCGCTTGACCCATAATCTCCTCAGCACGACCGTTAGCATAAACCTCTGCGTTGTCGAAGAAATTGACTCCATGATCACGACAACACTGAAGAATCGATTTGGCTTCTTTCACATCGAGCTGGTTCCCAAACGTAACCCACGCTCCGAACGAGAGCGTGCTCACCTTCAACCCCGACTTGCCCAAATTCTTGTACTGCATCTTCTCAAAATCTCAAATCTCTCTGTTGATCTAATCTCAAATCTCACAGTCTCTCTCTCTCTCTCTGTTATACTTTTTTGTTAATAAAACGAAGAACCAAACAGCTAATAACCATTAACAAAGGAAGTGACACTTAAATAAAATAACCTACCGGTTTGGTTTAACTGTTCCGGTTATCAAGCTAACCAATTTTCCAAAACCAAAGTTATCATCGCCAATTCAACTCTATGATTTCTACTAAAACCATACCGAGCCTCAATAGAAATTGGTTATTGTTGATAAGACCGAATACATTCCGGTTTAGTCGCAATTCTTGTATTAAAAGAAAGATGCCACCCACACAGTTGATCTGATCTCTCTCGTAGTTAAACAAACAATCAAAGCGTGATCTCTTAATTTTAATTAGGATGGACAACAACCCCCAAAAAAAAAGAGGTTTATTTGCTTTTTTTGGCTCCTAATGGGTCAAGAATCCCATGTAAATGACTTTAGTGTAGTCTCCATGTACCGATTAAGTCTATGATAGACACGTTGCTTCCCTTTTAGGAAAGTTTCTCATTTAATTTGGAGAGTTTTGCTGTAACGGAAGACCTTTTGCACTTTGCCGTATACGAATAAAACTCTCAAGTCCTTGTCACGTGAATACGTTCATCAGTCAGTTCTGCTCACTTCCACTTTGGAATCATATTTCACTTCTTTACACGTTCACACCGAATCAGACATGCATTTGCGAGTTTTTTCGGGTTTATATTTGTTTGGGCTTCGTTTTTCATAAAGCCCTATTAGAAGCCCATTACGTGAGAGATGTTGGCTATCCAAACAAGACGTCGACAATATACTGTATACTTTTTGTTAACATCTTCTTATTTCAAAATTTAATGATTTTGGCTGATAACCCTCAAATCTTGAATTAACGTTTTAGTTATGATCAATTATATTGTTTTATGGGACAAAAATTTTAATGCCAATTTTTAATACTCTAAAAGTTTTTATAACTAGGCACACATTGGACTTGCTGACAGTAAGTCCAATGTGTGCCTAGTTATAAAAACTGTATTCTACAATTATTTGTGTAAAGGTCTATTATCTTAGCTATTTTGCTATGTCACCATACGAGTTATTTATCATTTCTTACTTTATACTTTTTATTTTTCTAAAGAAGTTTCATCTGTATCATTAAATTACAGAATTTTAGGGAAAAAAGGAAGATTTAGTAATAATGTTTGAGAGCATCAAAGTTTATGATTAATTATGAGAAGATAATATAGGTAAGGCTTGATGAGTTTTTAATGTTATTTGCTGTTTTGGTAATGAATGGGTTGGAGAAACAGATTGCATTTGATGCATGTGAGTGTGGGGTTTTGGATTCGTTACCATCTAATATAGTGTTTTATTGGCCACCAAGAAAAAAAAAAAAAAAGAAAGAAAAGATGAAGATAGAATTTTAAAAGTTAGCCAAAAATCCTCCACCAAGGGTTGACATTTTCTCCTTGTTTTTTTTCTCGTACGTTATCAAATCCTGATTTAGCTTTTCTATGCCTTTTCTTCAATGTACCCCAATACTAATCATATGGTTTTTCTAAAATGTACAACATATTTGATAATCTAAGCATATGCATGCGATAACGAAAAAATGGTTCCACCACTTCTTTCCACGTATAATCGTAAGACAGATAAAATTCTTGCAACGCATATATATATCAACGAAAAATTAAAAGTACATAGGTTTACCTATAACAATATAACATACTCGATACTACGATATGGAAAAATGCAATCAATTAATTATGAAAAAAAGATTGTTATTAATTCTTTGTATTTGACGAAAAAAAATATATATAAACAGTTGAAGGATATATGACCAGCTGGTTCTACAAAATATTGCTATGCGTTTTTCTTCGACGACATGCCAAATATTTTGGCTAAGATTGTCTGTGCTTTCCATGTCCTTAAATGCATGTTAAGGTTTCTCTATAAACGTATAAAGAAAGTGGAGATGGTGACTAAAACAAAATTGTGAGCGTAACAATGTAATTTTAAGAAAATCTGAAACTGCAAAAACAAACCTAAATGCAAATATATAACCATGTTCTTACTCTAGATATAAATCAAAATATATTCAATTCCTGATTAAAAGTTAATTACGTACTAGGAAATGGTAAAATACATCANATTACAGAATTTTAGGGAAAAAAGGAAGATTTAGTAATAATGTTTGAGAGCATCAAAGTTTATGATTAATTATGAGAAGATAATATAGGTAAGGCTTGATGAGTTTTTAATGTTATTTGCTGTTTTGGTAATGAATGGGTTGGAGAAACAGATTGCATTTGATGCATGTGAGTGTGGGGTTTTGGATTCGTTACCATCTAATATAGTGTTTTATTGGCCACCAAGAAAAAAAAAAAAAAAGAAAGAAAAGATGAAGATAGAATTTTAAAAGTTAGCCAAAAATCCTCCACCAAGGGTTGACATTTTCTCCTTGTTTTTTTTCTCGTACGTTATCAAATCCTGATTTAGCTTTTCTATGCCTTTTCTTCAATGTACCCCAATACTAATCATATGGTTTTTCTAAAATGTACAACATATTTGATAATCTAAGCATATGCATGCGATAACGAAAAAATGGTTCCACCACTTCTTTCCACGTATAATCGTAAGACAGATAAAATTCTTGCAACGCATATATATATCAACGAAAAATTAAAAGTACATAGGTTTACCTATAACAATATAACATACTCGATACTACGATATGGAAAAATGCAATCAATTAATTATGAAAAAAAGATTGTTATTAATTCTTTGTATTTGACGAAAAAAAATATATATAAACAGTTGAAGGATATATGACCAGCTGGTTCTACAAAATATTGCTATGCGTTTTTCTTCGACGACATGCCAAATATTTTGGCTAAGATTGTCTGTGCTTTCCATGTCCTTAAATGCATGTTAAGGTTTCTCTATAAACGTATAAAGAAAGTGGAGATGGTGACTAAAACAAAATTGTGAGCGTAACAATGTAATTTTAAGAAAATCTGAAACTGCAAAAACAAACCTAAATGCAAATATATAACCATGTTCTTACTCTAGATATAAATCAAAATATATTCAATTCCTGATTAAAAGTTAATTACGTACTAGGAAATGGTAAAATACATCAAAACTGTATAATATCAAGAAATTTCATGCATGCTTTATGAAGATCACATGATAAATTAAGATCACGAGAAATGTTTTTGAGAAGATTTTTATCATATCTTTAGATGTAATCCAATATATATAGCTTTTCGCTGAGTTGTTTTATATAAATATGTAACTTACATTGAAATTATATGAATGATGAAGATCAGAGGATCAATCTAGTTCACGGGTATTTTTTTTTATAAGATCACAAGAAATGTTTTCTATCATATATATATTTAGATTTAATCCAAATTATTTTTCTATATATATAGATATACATGTTTTATCTATAATTAAATTTTGTGGGGGGTTGAATGAAACTCCCTAGCTTTATTTTTTTCGATTTGATTAGAGATGCACAGTGAACGTTTCATGTGAGTCTTCTCTAACATTTTCTAGTTTACTTTTATTCTCTTGTTTTGTTGAATTTCTGAAAAAGTTTAGCGTAACTTGTCTTCGACTATTTCTTTTTTCAAACGTAAACTTGTCGTCGACTAACTTCTAAAAGAAAACGATTAAAAGTGCCGATGGATCTATCTCTGATCTGTGAAAATTAGCGCATATATGAGTCATAAGATCCTTAATCGAATTAACCTTAATTACAAAAAAAAAAAGATATAAAATCTCCGAATGAGCCCATCTCTGCGACTCAAATACATCGTCTTAAATATAGCTAGGCACATCACACATGCATCTTGTAGCTAAGCTAAGACAAGCATTTGAATTTTATTTTCTGTATCATAATATAATGACACCGCATAGTTAGAAGAATTTAATTTGACACGTCCTTATCGAATGTAACGTTGCAATGACACGTTAAAGATCATATAGATGAAAAAAATTACGGAATAACCTTCCAGCGTACGTCCGAATCGATAGGATAAAAAATCTTTGGTTTCTTTCTTGTGTGCAAGTTTTGTCATTTACTTTATATAAACAAAGACAAAAAAACAACACATAACTAAAATAAAAACAAACGACGTCTCTTCGTAGCAGAAAACGACGACGTGCAATGTTGAGTGGATCCAAGTTCCCAAACTATTCGATATTTTTGTAACGTTTGGGAGTGTCGGTGCCTCGGCTAATATGGTAACAAACGACAGATATAAATACGTCGAATTATCCACTACATACCCATTTATATAGATACCTCAAATGTGGTTATAAATTTAATATAGTTATATTCATTTATGGCATTAATTGGATCGTGAAAAATGGCATTTTTTGAAGTTTTGCATGGATTTAAGTCGATCAACAGAGACGCTTACATGTGGTAAAGATGTCGTAAATGGAATAACGACGGTTAATCGCTTAGATCATTTATTAATATATCCATGCAATCGTCCACTTAATCAAAGAAAGACACATTTTTTAATCAAATTTGTAAATTTTGTTTTTTTTGGATAAAAAGGAAAAGTTACAGAACCGTATATAATGGGTTCTTGCTGGTTTTCACTTAATGTGAGGTAAAGGAACACAAAAAAAAAATAGTTTAAAGGATAAGTAAAACAGAAGTGATTGGGATTCAATTTGACCCCGCGAGTTTTGGCGTAACCAAACAATTCGCACCAACAAGATCTTCTCTTTATTTATAGCTTTTTTGCACTTTTACAAAAGTAATTTGAGCAATAAAAAGTGTAACAAAAGAAAAGTTTCAATTATTACTAGTTACCCGCCAATCCAACTTCTCCCATGATGCACACACATGGTACACATCATATATGTATTTTTAATAGGCTTTTCTTGTTATAGTGAATGATGTTACTTGTTTATCTATATACACTTTACACAAAATACAACAAAAAAAACCCTACTGAATTACGTTTTAGCCTATAAATAATTATATTATATAGCGGAATATACAAAAAAAAAAGTTCGACTGATTTAGGATTTTTAGTTGGTAGATCATTCGGTACAAACAAAATACATAAATAAAAGTAGAAACAATTTAATTGGTTTACAAATTCAGTTTATCAATAATGATGTTTCCCCAACTGATAATAGATGTCAAGTGTAACAAAAACGGAGATAAGTATGGTATTGATTGGTAAACACACACAAAGTATTACAAGTTTGTACAGCTTTGAATTTTACCAATCACAAAAACTTTACCAAAAATTTTATTAAACACTTTACTCTCAGCTTTTTTGTACCGCTTTCATGTATATCTCTTTCTTACAGTTTTGCACTATTCCGTAACAGTTTACAGCTTCAGCTTACAGTTTTTTGTACAGTTTTGGCTACGTTACCAGTCAGATCCAATAATTCACTGAGACAAAAGGTTCTGACTTCTGAACCGTTTGATCGTTAGCATGACGTTAGATCATCATTCTGTTTTTTTTTTTTTATATTAGATCATCATTCTGTTACCCAGCAAGCAAAATATATATATCCAATACAACGTCGTACTCATGAATATGATCTTTCACTTCAATGGTAAGTTAGAAATAGTCAACTATTTTAACAAATCTATTAGAAATTCTAACTATATATTATATATTCTTCCGAAGCCTAAAAAGTAAAAACCTAATATTTTAGTTTACTATGTAGTCTACAAAATTAGTTGAGTCTTGAAGGAAGATGGAAAACCCACAAAGTTGGAGTGGGTTGAGAGACAGTAAGTCGTAACGTTTGCAATATTCTTAGTTTAAAAGCTCGATTGGGTAGAAAAAATTGACTTTTTTCTATATCTAACTTTTGTGTATTCTAGATAGGATAGGATTGGATTGGAGAATATGATATCATGGGTACGTCCAAAGGTATAGTAATGCTGGGATTGAGGGTAAAAATGGAATTCGGAGAAGCGTGAGAAGAAAAGAAAAAAAAAACTTGACATGATGATGAGAGGAGTTTGGGTTGTTGCATGGGAACATTATGTGTGCTCCCAAAAGGTAAATAAAATACCAAATGTTAATCATTGGAGATTTATTTAAATACAATGCACTTAAGAAAACTTAATATCACGAGGAAAATCATTAGTATAAGTTCAGAATTAGTGCTTTTTCCAATAAACCAAGTATATAGTAGCGTATATGGAGTGCTATTTATACTATATATATGAAATGCTATTTTTTGTTGTTGTGAGAAGAACAAAAGCAATAACTATTTGTTATACTAGTAGTACTATATAATAAAGGAACATTCACATTACTAGAAATTTCCGGTTCTAGTTTAACCGGTTAGACCAAATTAATTGAGCGAGATAGGCACCCCCAGCTTCCAACTAATATAGTGAGAACAGTTTGAAAATTCTAACTTGAGTAGTCAACACCTCAACGCGTATTCTTTAAGTTCTTCTTCATCTTCTTCGTTTTTTTTTTCTTTCTTTCTAAGCCCGTGATTACCGCCTCGGAAAATCATGGAATTTTTCACGGAAATTATAATTATATTTATTTATACTATACTATATATAGTATACTATATAGTAGTAGTATTAATAAATACAGTCCAATGTATATAGTGAGACCCGCTAATTCAGCAGGAAACTATGACAACTGGTTTCCGTGTACGGAAGTTCTCTCTTTCTCTTTGCCCGTATCTTTCTTGATTGATGATGTGTCACTAGCTACTACAGGTAGACAAAAATTTTTTAAAAAAAGTTTTATCTACATTATTTGCTTCACTTACTGTAAATGCGAAAGTGAAAGCATCAGTTAGAAGACCAACCAATTAGCTTCTTTTTTTTTCTGTCATATTCGAAATCATTCAGTTGTTCTTATGTCAATAATTACTCGATATTACAGGGTAAATTTTTATAGTTTGATTCTTTTGGAGTTATGAACCAACGACTCAAAAAGTTAACTACTAAAAAAAAAAGGGAAAAACATCCAACTTGTTAAAAATAAACTGCGTACAACTTTAGGTTTACACATATGTGATATGTTTGTTCACTAGATTTTGACAAATATTCCTTAATAAAAGACTGGTGTTTAATTAGCATGATTTACACAAATAGACTCGTATTTATTATTTTTTTGCCTTTGAAAATGTTCTGAATCTATTTTCTTGAAGCGAATCCTTTTTTTTTTTAACTTAAGAATTACATTTACAATTAAGAAAAAAAAAATCGTTAGCAAAAAATAGAAAAATGTGTAAGCGTGCCGAGGTGTATAAAAAAAAGTCACACGCTTGAGCAGTTAGTGGCGGTTAGAACGGTAAATAAATAAAAAAAGAGAGAGACGGAGTTAACAAATTGATCAATCACGTTAATAAAGCAAAAAAAAAACCGAAGAAGAATCAAATTGTACTAAACGACGACGTATAGATACATAACGGCCGTCTTAACGGCTCTTTTTGGTGTCCTCTTCTCTTTTTTTTGGTTAGTCTCCCCCGAGATTCTATAAGAGGGCCAATATATCTCCAAGCTCGTACATTCACTGTCTTTAGCTCTCTCTCCTCTGTTCTAAATTCTCTCTCAGAACAGAGTTAAAAAAAAGACTTTGTGCTTAGCTTCTAACTTCAGCCGCTACAATGGCGGTTCTTCTTCCCACATGGGTTTTAACAATGATGTGTCTACTCTTCTTCGTCGGAGCAATGGAAAACACTACTCACCACAAGATCTCATCTCTCCCTAGGTTCGTGTTACGATCTCTGTTTCTTTCAATACAAAGAAGATCATTTACTATAATTTAGTTATATTTTTTTCATTCTCGAGCTACATTTTCCTCAGATTCCAAAGTATAATTTCCAAAATTAAAAGAAAAACTTTAGTATTCACATTAATAATAATTCGTTTATGTAGTTTCCATTTTCTAGCTACATTTTCCCTCGGATTCCAAAAATATAAAATTATTTTTTAAGTTACTGTTTTAATTCTATTCAGCCGACAAAATTATAAACAAGAGAAAATAGTTTTTGTTTATTTAGCCTTTTCTATCTCTCTCTACTACTACAAACAATATTCCCTCCCTCTTCAAACAAAATCATCCGAGCCGTTGCTTTTTTTGTTATGATCTAGATCCAATGATCTGAACCGTACATTCCGCTTTTTTTTTTTATATGTGCATACAGTCAACTTTGTTTACGTAGATACACACTTGACTCTGTTTTCGCTATTTTACCCATTTGCCATTTTGACATCCCACATTGAAAATGTTCTGTAGTGTTATTTTAGTCATTTTAATATGTCCTGTCGAAGACCTCTCTCTTTCTTAACGGTTTCTCCGGATAGCGAATTTTATGGAGCAGTGTAATTTAGTGTAGTGTGTGCGGTGCATTCTCCAATAAATTACATTCAAAACATTACTATAGTTTTGGCATATGTTCAATCATTAGCTTTCTCTAGATTCTCAAATTTAGATTCTATAGTTTCTGATGATCTTTCTGAAAAAAATATAGATCCGACGAAACCGAGTGGAACCAACACGCAGTGACGAATCCAGATGAAGTAGCGGACGAAGTTCTCGCCTTGACTGAAATGTAAGTACTAATTCCATCTCATTCTAATTATGACCTCTTTTAAAATTACCATGTGGGATATATATAACATGTAATGGAGGAAAAAGTCACAAAAGTACAATAATGGGTATGGTCCTCCTATTCATTTAAAATTTGTGTTTGTGACTTTTGTTTCATTCTATTGTTGTTGAATCAAGATCTATCCTACAAGAGCTGTCACATTTATTTCTCCTCTAACCAACTTATTTCATTTTTTATTTTATTTTTTTGTTTTTGTTACTATATTATTTATACCTCGTCTATAAATCACCATGTTCGTTCACACACTATTACAACAATGACAAATATAGTGTATGCTGATTAATTTATTCTTGCTACTAGTGAGATCTATTCCCGTGAACTGGCATTCATTAATTCTGTCAGTATCATTTTTTTTTTTATATAAGACAATCTATATTTTTATTATCACCTACTACATGTTTCATGCATTGATATTTTAAAAAGGTATTATTCATTCTATCTTTTCTCTATTATAGAATTTTTACTATAGTATTAAACTATTTATAAGAATGCTCGTTTTTGTTTTTCAGTTGTTGTTGAACTAATTAATACTTTCCAGCAGACTGTTTTCACTCCAAGCACCACATGCACTAACACTAGATAGATCCGCGTCCGACGCATTATTGCATAGCTTAAGTGAAATTTTATTATTATTTTCTCTCCCAACATTAATAAATATCTTTTCATATCACCAGCCATATATATATGTATACGGCTTAGTAGTACACTGTACACTAGGAAGTCGTTAAAATTTAACTTTGGAAATACGTACAATCAAATTGTTATAAAAACTTATCCTTAAATACTATATATATTGGATTTTTAAATAGAAATAAAAAAATGTTTATTAATCATTTTGGACAGTACCCCATGTGGTCGTAACAGAGCAATTTACTCTTTATACGGTCAAAAAAACAAAAAAAACGGTATCCGTTAAAACGGACGGATTCGATCGTCGTTATCCAACGGTGATTATTTGTTTGTCCTCGTTTAACGGTTCTCTCTAACGTCGTTTGTCTTTCAGGAATCTTTAGGCAGAGGACCTAATCCCACCGTCACCGACACACGTCTATGAGAAAAAAAGTCTAAAAATATATATATATATGTAGTATTTATCATCAACCATGTGCTCATGTTCTGATGTGATTTTGATTGTTTTCTCAAATAATCTATTTTTTTAAATGAGATCCGGTTGAGAATAATGAAATTAAAAGTCGAATCTAAACCGGATATGATTTCTTAATTTCTACAGGAGTCTGAGAAACCATACCGAGAGGAGGAAGCTAGGTTACTTTACTTGCGGAACAGGCAACCCTATCGACGACTGTTGGCGGTGCGATCGCAACTGGCACAAGAACCGCAAACGCTTAGCGGACTGCGGGATCGGGTTTGGAAGAAACGCCATCGGTGGTCGCGACGGTCGTTTCTACGTTGTCACCGACCCGAGGGACGATAATCCGGTTAATCCTCGACCGGGGACATTACGTCACGCCGTGATCCAAGACAGACCGTTATGGATCGTTTTCAAACGCGATATGGTGATTCAGTTGAAACAAGAGCTCATCGTTAACAGCTTCAAAACGATCGATGGACGTGGCGCAAACGTTCACATCGCTAACGGCGGTTGCATCACGATTCAGTATGTAACGAACGTGATCGTCCACGGATTACATATTCATGATTGTAGACCGACTGGTAACGCTATGGTGAGAAGCTCAGAGACACATTTTGGGTGGAGGACGATGGCGGATGGTGATGCTATTTCGATCTTTGGCTCGAGTCATGTATGGATTGATCATAACTCATTGTCTCATTGCGCTGACGGGCTCGTGGACGCAGTCATGGGCTCAACCGCGATTACCATCTCTAACAACCACTTAACTCACCACAACGAGGTTCTTTTTTTGAAGTCTTATTGCATTGTTACTTTAATAGTAACCTTTTTTGGCAGGACTCGATTTTTGATGATGTGAGTTGATCTTTTTTTTGCTACAGGTCATGTTGCTCGGACATAGCGATTCGTACATGAGGGACAAAGCTATGCAAGTGACCATTGCTTATAATCATTTTGGAGTCGGACTTATTCAAAGGATGCCGAGGTAATGTAAAAGACATAACAAAAACAGAGTATGCTCTGCTTTTG
Source organism: Camelina sativa (assembly GCF_000633955.1). Classification (NCBI taxonomy): domain Eukaryota; kingdom Viridiplantae; phylum Streptophyta; class Magnoliopsida; order Brassicales; family Brassicaceae; genus Camelina; species Camelina sativa. The sequence continues at coordinate 1,772,489 of NC_025701.1, read as the reverse complement.
TGTTCTGTTTCTTGAGTATGCTGTGTTATGTTTTCTAAACATTACAACTCATTCTTGCAGGTGTCGACACGGGTACTTCCACGTCGTAAACAACGACTACACTCACTGGGAAATGTACGCGATTGGTGGAAGCGCAAACCCGACAATCAATAGTCAAGGAAACCGATACGCCGCCCCTAAAAACCCCTTTGCTAAAGAGGTAATAACTCGATGAATATCAGTTAAAAGTTAAAACCAAAGAGTGATTTTGTGAATGTGAGTTCATGTTGTTGGAATGTTATGTTTGATAGGTGACGAAGAGAGTGGACACACCGGCTAGTCATTGGAAAGGATGGAACTGGAGATCGGAAGGAGATTTGCTTCAGAATGGTGCTTACTTCACTTCTTCAGGAGCCGCTGCGTCCGGAAGCTATGCACGTGCCTCTAGTCTCTCCGCGAAATCTTCTTCATTGGTCGGACACATTACTTCCGATGCCGGAGCTCTACCTTGTCGCAGAGGACGTCAATGTTCATCATAGTTGCCACTTACGACCATTACCACCAAAATTCAAAACCACCTTCCATTATATTCAGACAAAAGTGTACATTTCCACACATTTGTCATTTAAAAAGCCAATTATCTTTTTTTTTTTTTCGGTGTGTGTGTTTGTGTCGATTTTTCTCAACCTCGGGTTTGCTTGCTTCAACCGCAAGTTAACACAAGAAAAAGGGAAAACAGAAAAAGACAACCTTTCATGTAAAAGAGAAATCCCCGAAGTGTTGTTGGTTCTGTCTGATCAACTCAGATTGTTCTTCGTCTATCTCTGTCGTCTACCCATAGAAACAAGAATATATATTATCTCTTGTTTTTTTTTTCTTGTAATTTTTTTGAGATTTATAATTTAATATAGGGTCTAATGATTTGTGAATCTTTCTACTTTTCATTGTATTATACTCCCGATGTCTCACAAAAATTGAAGTTTAGTATTTTACACACATATTAAGACAGAGGGAATATATGATTAATTTATAATTTATTATTTTCACTTTTTTACTTTCCCATTTTTACACTCCATACACTCTACAACATCAATAATCATTAAAACAAAAATTATTAAAAATATTCAAAACATCAATTTTTGGGAGACAAAGAAATTTCTCTAAAACTTCAATCTTTGTGAGACAGAGGGATTATTTGTTGGCTGCATTTTAGCTTTTATTTCCCATGTGGTCGTAACTTGTCATGATTGTACTTTGTAGCGATTGAAGCAAGCAATCAAGCAATATTAGTAATTGGGGCTTTATAAATTGATTAAATTCAAATAGCCAGCTATTTTATCACTTAGAACTGTTGTTTTTCAATATGCTTTCCTTATCATCTGTAACTTTAGAAAAGTAATCAAAGATATATAAAAATATCAGTTTTTTTTTATTAGTATTGTTTGGTGTGAGAAATCCATAATCGAAAAACGTATAATATGAAATCGAATTGGGGTACTGTCTGTATATATATTTTTCTCTTAAAAGCATATCTTTTTGTTGGGAAGAAAAATTAGCGTATCTAATATCTATATTTATTTGGCTTTTTGCATTGAAAAGTAGATCGTACGTTAACATTAAAAAGCAAGAGAAGCCTAAAACACGCTAAATCGACTCCCATGTGCCCAACACATGACAAGAAAAATCAAAAGAGTTCGAAAATCAACCAGCAAAAATGTTCCGACAAATAATGATAACCTTTTATTTCCACCATCATTAGGGTTTTCGTTCAGGCTAATTATGATTATCTATAAGTTACTTAACAGGCAGATTAAAGATACTATTTATCTATTGTAAAATATATAGCTTCATATATAAGATTTATATGAAAACGCCTTTTTTCTTTCTTTCTAACAGGCTGTTTACATTGCTAGATTTTACATCCTTGTAAATGATTTAAAACATCACATTTTCACAACTCTTAAAAACATATGAACATTGATTCGATATCACTTTTAAATTCCAATGATTTATATACACTGGTGGATAACACGTTTTATTATGTTTAAAAAAATTCCAATCATAAATCACCTTTATGGCTTTACGCCTTTACCCAACCAAATCAATTAACATCAGTCTTTTTCCTCCTTCATCGCGAAACTCGCAATCACCTCTAAAGACAATACACATAGTATTTTTATTTTACATCATTATGCTACAAAAGCTGAGACAAAGTTTCTACATAGTCCGATCCAGAGCTTTTCCATTGGGGTTGTAATAGTTCATAGCTTTTTTTCAAAGACTTTGTTACCATGGTAAAACAAAATACAATAAAGACTGGTTAGGGTTTTCATGTAGATTTATGATTTTATCAGATATATCTTTAATCCATAGAATTACCAAATCAAAACTTTAACATTTCTCAATATTACTTTATTGAGACATGCATAAATAATATGGGTGGATTGTAATAACTAATCACCAAGGATCTTGTTCTTGATGATATCGGTAGCGTTTTTGGCAGTGCCTAATACGCCAGAGACAGAACCTTTAGCCTTTTCAGTGATAGTATCCGTCGTCTCAGTAACTTTCTCCGTTACATCTTTCGTCATCTTAGTCACCTGATTGACCAAATTAATCAGATAATATCATCAAATTAAATCACAATTTATCTATGGAAAAAACTGTGATGTTTTGTTAATTACACGGCCAGCCGTAGTGGAAGCGACATCTTGGATGTACTCAGTGGTTTCCTTCACTTGCTTTGCTCCTTCTTTCACTGCCTCTGCTGCTTCTTTCACCTTTTGGCATTGCTCTGCCTCTTCTTTTCCCTTTTTCATTTACCATAATGACAAAATGTATTATTCCATACAGAAATACATATTAGACCTAATACGGTGGATTTTTTTTTTTGTTGCCTCTCCTCTCCAACAACGCATCATTTTAGAGGGTTCATGCATGGTTTACAAAGAAGAAAAAAAAAAAAGCTGCGCTTGAGGACAGGTCTCCGTTGTCTCTCACCTGTAAGGGCCTTGGTGACGCTGAAACGAATGCCCTACGCAGTGGAAAACTCCTTGCCGTTTTACCACTAGAGATCAGAAGTTCGCCCAGTCTTGATGCATGCATTATAACCTTTGTGGAAGCAAAGCGTAGAAGACAGGTATGAGCTTGTTGAACGTTCGAGAGTATAGTACTTAATTAAAGTTGATCACAGAGTATAAATTTTTGGTTAAAATCCTAAGATGCAAACTCTAATTAAAAGCTTTATTTATATATAACTGTCCCTTACATCGCGGTCTCAATTATGATCGTCCGATTTTATATATTTTATTTTGTTTTACCAGCTGATTGTTAATGAAAGTGTCAGAGTTGTCCGGTTATGAGCATTTATAGGGTTCTTTGTGGTTTTTCTTTAACAAAACTAATTTTCTAAAACCCCCCTTTGTTCGGGTATAGACTCGATCTTCGTTTTTTCGCTTGTAATGGATTCTTGTCTATTGTCTAACGTATGTCAATAGTTATATATATATATATATATAACCAAAAAAAATAATGAAATTAATATTTGAAACATCAAATGCCTTAAAAGATTAATATTTTTTTCGTATAATTTAATTGGCTAATTAAACAAGAAAAAATTATGATAACCTAATTAAGTTTTAGTTCAAAATTCAAATGACTCGCTTGCTGTAGTACATGAAGTCACTAGCCAATTACAAGTTTACGGAAAAAGAAAAATGAATCAATATTTAAACTAGACCAATCAATTGTCCATGGCATAGTTGTATTATCAGACAGCCTTTACTAAGGAAAAAATGTTATAAATTGGGTTCATAGCAAAATTTATGACTTTCAACTGTCACCAACCTTACATTTTGCTATATAAACCCTAAGAAACTCATTAGAAACCTCAACAACATACAAGACGTTCCATAGAATCTAGAGAAAAAAAGAGAGGAGAGAGAGAGAGATGTCGAGAGTTTTATCAGTCGTTTGTGTCCTGCTCGCTATGTCGTTCATCTATGCACGTGCTCGTCACGTGCCGGGAGTGTCTGACGAGGGCACGACGACGACACATGACGATACAGCAACCATGCCCATGCATGCAAAAGCAGCTGATCAGTTACCACCAAAGAGTCTCGGCGACAAAAAATGCATCGGAGGAGTCGCTGGAGTCGGTGGATTCGCCGGAGTTGGTGGTGTTGCCGGCGTGGGAGGTCTAGGGATGCCACTTATCGGTGGTCTAGGTGGGATCGTAAATATGGTGGGATAGGCGGTGCAGCTGGAATCGGTGGATTTCACGGTATAGGCGGCGGGTTAGGCGGAGTAGGAGGCGGTGTAGGCGGCCTAGGTGGTGTAGGAGGCGGCGTTGGCGGTCTTGGTGGAGCCGGAGGTGGTTTAGGCGGTGGTATTGGTAAAGCAGGTGGTATTGGTGGTGTAGGCGGTCTAGGCGGAGTTGGTGGTGGTGTAGGCGGTCTAGGCGGAGTTGGTGGTGGTGGTATCGGTAAGGCAGGTGGTATCGGTGTTGGTGGTGGTATCGGCAAGGCAGGCGGTATCGGTGTTGGTGGCGGTATTGGAGGTGGACACGGCGTGGTCGGTGGTATAGTCGATCCACATCCTTGATGAAGAAGATATAAAGCATTAGTAGAGAGAGTTTTTGTTGATTAGGGTTTGGTTAAGGAATAATTATTTAGTTCGGATGTTATTGTTGTTTTGTTTTATATAATTAGGTGATCTATTCTCTCGTTTCGGTTTTCATTTTGTAATGTTTGCTTCGATGTCGGGTCTTACGTACGTTATGTAAGGTGTAATCACTATGTATTAATCGTTTTGGTTTATGAGGTTCTCTCCTTTTCTATTTTCGCATGTTCAAGAAGAGTTTAGAACCAAAATAATGAAGGGTTCCATCGATTTTGTTTTAAAGTGAAAACAATATAATATTTACATTAAGAAGGCCAAAAAGAATAAACAAAACTGATATAAAAACGGAAGGAGTACAAACTTGCTTCTATATTTATACATAAAAAGCGTATATACATTCGAAAACTAATTAAATTACAAAACCTTATATAGATAATGATCACAGTCAATAATGCATTGAACGATCTACGTGCATATAGGATACGTACGAATACGTTTGAAATGTCTTGATTCATACTTTGAATATATATATAACTTAAAGACCGAATAAATTCTGAAGGATAATGAACGATCATACGCTATTTAGCAAGCAGGGTTTCATAGTTTGTAAATTTATTTTGAAAAAGGATTTATTTTTTTAGTATTTTGTTTGAAAGAAAAAGACTCTAGAATAGTTGTGGGGGAAGACAGCAAGAATCCATACAATGTAAGCATTAATAAATGACGTAATAATTGCTTTGGGATGAGAGGGACAAAAAAATAAAGAAGATACGATTTGCATGTCAAACACTTGTAGTCCCATTTCATGCCATCGTCGTCTATTTCGCTGTCTCAAACTTAAATTTACATCTCATGCAATGCAATTTATTACAACCCTCTCAACTCTCAAGTTTTTTTCTTTTTCTTTTTGGCATTTATATAATAACGTTAAATCACATAACTAGAAAAAAATTGTAGTCACATAAGCAAAACTCAAAAAATTGAAAAGAAAACAATACATATTTTCAAACACGTACGTAAAATGGTAGTATTTAACTTTTTTTGTCCTTTCAAAACTTACGTGTATTGTTGAGAATTGAGATTATGATTTATGATTTTGGTTTCAGTTTGAATCGTGTGGACCGAATAGGAAAACCGCCGAGTGTAAATTAAACTTATAATAAAAAAGCCCAATTAGATATTAACGGGCCTCAAAATATCTTTCATATTCCACTTTTTTTTTTTTTTATTAAAAAAAAGATATATTTTGTTTAATTAATCGGAAAAAAGGAAAGCGAAAGCAAATTAAAATTTCCCAGTAGAGAGTGATAGCGGGAAGAAGCTCAGAGCGGACGATTCTCACACCGCCAAAACAAAATTTTCCCAGTAGAGAGTGAGAGAGTGAGCGATGGAGGAGAACAATGCGATGAAGATACTCGAAGAGATCAAATCTTCTGATGTAAGCTTCTCTTTTGTTTCCACCTTTGATTTGATTTTTTCTAGGTTTCTCTCTATATCTCTCTATAAGAACCCTATCCTGGATAAGCTTCGAACGGATGGATCCTCTTTGATCAATCGTGAAATTTTCTTCTGATTGCTTTGGGTTTCATGATGTTTTCTCACTAATTTGCCGTCCGATTAAGTTTCTTCGTACCAATTTCTCTTCAATTTGATTGGTCTGGATTGAGGTTTTTTTTTTTTTTTTTAGCGGCTTAATGTATATTTCGTCTGAGGTCTATGAAGGAGTAAGAAGAACTTTAGGATTTGCTTAACCTATTCAGAATGGATTCAAGCTGTAGGAGACTTGCTATATATGTTGTTTATATTGGTTTTTGTATAGCTAACGAGCTTCACTTTTTTCTTTGTTGGTTGTTTGTGCAACAGCTTATTGAGAATCGGGTTCAACTACTCACACGGCTCAGTCAGTTAGATATACAAGAGGATTCTGATTTCCCCCCTTTTGTGGAGACCTTAACAGTATCCTCACTCCCATATTTTTTATTTTTGGATGTTTCCCCTTCCTTTCTGTTAAACTATGTTTATAACTGAGATGTGGATATTCAATCTTTGTGTGTGTGATTGTTGGTGAAGTGAGCACTTTAGAGATGAAAATTATATCTGCTGCTTTATGTTTGAGATGCTCATTTGCATGTTTCACTAGGGTTCTGATAGTTATATACATGCTTTAAGTGGTCTTTTATGGCATGTTTCAAGTATTCATTCCTTGACAGCTGTATAGACACTCTGGGAAGACTTTACTTGTCTTGACGTTAGCCAATGTTTGCTGAACAAGGCAATTTTGCCTGTGACTTCGAAATACCTTGCTTTGCATCGGCCTGATTGCTCGCACTACTTTCTTGCTTTTGGTATTAAGGTACAATGTTTTTTTTTTTCATTTTTGCTGCTTATTGCTGAACCTCAGCTTTTAGAGTGTTGTTTTTGTATTTATCTTTTCTCACTCTACTTCCTGTAGGTAAGCCAATGGTGTGCAAAACATTTAAATATGTCTGTAATGTCGATGGAGGAGTCTCAAGAGGAAGAGCATTCCAACATTTTCTTTCAGGTTAGTGATGCTTGATGTTCCTGTCAGGAAAAGTCTGTCACAGCTAAGTGGGTTCTTGGAAACTGAATTTTGCAATCATTGTGTTGCAGCTTCTTTTGGATTATCTTCGCTTTTCTGCCTCATGTTTTACTGCTATTGGAAAAACATGTTTCTTGAGTGACGAGACCTCAGCTGTTACAGTTCATAAGTTTGTTTCAGAGCAGCTGAATTTGATAAAGGAGGTGATATTGAATGCCAAGGTATCTCTGAAAATCATCTTTCACTAGTAGCTACTAGTACTGTATCATACTCCTATCGTCGACTGAGATTAGTATTATGCATTGTTGTCATCGGTTAATAGCTTTCACCTTTCTTCTGAAACAGAAAGTTGAATCCTTTTCCTCGGAGATTCTTAAGGCTGCACATGTAGTAATTGACTCTATTGTTCGTCTGTGCAAAGAGTACTCTCCAGCTGTGGATCAGGACGCAAATGAAATCAAGACTCATGAAAATGTGGGAAAGGCAAGGATGGAGGAAGATAACAAGGTGTGTAATTTGGAAAGCATAATTATGCTGGGAGTTAAATCTCTGAGTGAATTGGGTATGCTTGCTGCAAAAGATGGTGGTAATCTTGTGACCATTCTTAATACATCATGGAAGGGTGTGATTACATTGCTTCAGATAGACAAACAGGCAGTGTTATCTCAGGTAGATGTAGGAGAGATCATATTAAAGCTAATATCACTGATCAAGGAGTCTCTTAGATTTGCTGCTCAGGCTTGGTCTTGCTCGGTGAAGGATAACATATCTGCAACAGAAGCCAGAAGGGTCTTTCTTCCTGTGAAATTTTATCTTATCAATGCTGTTAAAGTTGTGGCGCTGTTTCCAAGCCAAGCATCTATGGTGTTCAAGGAAATAGCACTCTGCACCTTGATGATATCTGCTTTTAAATTTTCACTAAGCCAGCAATCCCATGGCAAAACGGCTAGTGAAGTAATGATTGATCTTCTAGAGAAAACGACTGTAGATCTTCTAAGTGCACTATTGAACACAGCTGAAATAACACAAGAATTCAGGATCACACTTCTTGATTTGTTGTTCATAGATGAACAAGATTTCTCAAACCAAGTTTGTAAGAAACAGAGCCATGATTCTCAGACAAAAACATCATTGGTAGATATCTTGTCTTTATCTGTTGAATCCACGACAAGTGCCAGAGGTTTGCTCATGGCCCGGGTTGTCTTGTTCCAGTCTGTCATGAGGTATTCTTCCGAGCTTGAGGAAGATGCCAAACTTGCTGTCACCAGAAAGCTGCATTGGCTTCTCGACAGATTAACAGAAAAAGAGGTTTACTCTTCAGTCCTTTCTTCTCAGCTTCCAATCTCAGATGGTTCTGGGAAGAAAATAATCTGGGAATCCATGTTTTCTGCTCTGCTCCTGTCTCTCAAAACCCTTATGATTATACTGTCTTCAACTCCTGCCTGGGAACAGCTTGAAACATTCCTACTCCAGAACCTCTTACATCCTCACTTCTTGTGTTGGCAGATAGTGATGGAACTCTGGTGCTTCTGGTTTCGTCATGCCACCAATGATTTGGCGGCCGCTATGATCGATAAACTTTGTAGTTTCATGATGTCAATGTCATCATCAGAAACACCGCTTTGTCCAGATTCCGTTCTCAGAAGAACTACAAAGTCCATCTGCTTTCTTCTTACCCACAGCCCAAAATCATTAACAGCTCAAGTTTACACGAACGTTTCTGCTGAGGGCAGATCTGACTCTACACCAGATGTGTATCTAGCCTTGTTATTAGACGGGTTTCCGCTGAATTTTCTGCCAGACAGAATTAAAAACGACGTGAAAAGACAGATATTTGCAGATTTCATCCACTTTATCAAGAACTTCAATGAGAATCCATCACGTTATTCCAAATACAATGTGCTAGGAGCTCCGGTTTTCGCACTCTCTGCTTGCCTTCAGATACTGTAAGTTACTATAATATCCATTCTTGATACTTCTCTGGGGATCTTGTCGGACGAAATAGCAAAACCAGATATTTAGTAATTAAATTGTGTGAGCTTTTAGGGTAAATATCTAACGACATACCCTTATTTTTTGTTGTTGTTGTTGTTGTTGTTGTTTTTCTTCTGTGTAGAAACATGGGCATATCAGAGATTGATGCCAAAACTCTGAACTTTATCGTTGCTGTCATTCAAAAGTACAGAAACTCCAAAGATGAAACGAGGAAGGATCATTACAGTGAGATTCTCAGTGAAACGCTGTCAATCATCTCAAGAAACGAGCAGCTATACACTTGCCAAGAAATGGATAATGTTATAACAGAGCTTCAAAAGCTTTTCATATCAGAAGCTGATAGTCGTCATCTGCATAAATCCAAGCCAAACCTTGCTCTCTTCTTCTCAGGACTTAGCAAATACGAGATGTCTGAAACCGAAACCTGTCCAAAGAGCCGCGCGGTCTGGGAACTATACCATATGCTTCTCAGAAAACGCCACTGGGCTTTGGTTCATAACGCGGTTACTGCGTTTGGATACTTCTGTTCACGTACGAGCTGTAATCAGCTATGGAGATTCGTACCTGAAGATGCAGCTCTAGCCTTCGATATACCTTCTGGAAAAGAAGCAAGAACAGAGCGGTTCATGTCGGAATTAAAAATGTTTTTGGAGAAAGAACAAGCGCTTCTCTCAGTCACACCTTCGGAGGAGGAAGTCGAGTTACTTTTGAAAGAAGGCAACGAGGTTAAGGCGACAGTGCAGAAGCTTGTAGCAGGAAGAAGCCAGAGGTCAATAGAAGTAGAGAAACGACCGAACAAGAAAAGGAAACTTCCAGAAGGAATTTGCAGGGGAATGGAGCTATTGCAGAATGGAGTGAAGAGGATCAACGAGGGTGTAAGCGAGTTGAGGTCAGATGAACATGGGAATGAAGAGTTTCAGAGGAGTTTATTGAATCAGTTTTCGTGTCTTGAAGATTTGGTCTCTCATTTGTTAAGCGTCACAGCGGCTTCGGACTAACTAAGGTATGTTGAGTGGCTATCCCACACTGTTAGAAATACTTTATGGAAACAGAAAATTACTTAACAAGATAAGAAGTTGAGAAATAGTACCCGGGCGGGTCATTGGACGACTAATTTCACACAATCCATTAAGATCCGAATCTAGTCTCACTAAATGCTCATTTACTACTGATTTGCTTGTTTGTTTGGTATTGGCAATTATTATTACTATAAACTAATATAAGGAAAATGTTTCGAGCCATTGGAAAATACTATATCCCAAGAGGCAAGAGCAATCTGAAGAAATTATCAAACCCTAAGGTGCAGATGATTCAGTATACAAATTGTAGTATGTAAGATTTAAGAAGTACCGGAAAGCCTTTAACAACACTGCTCTCCAAATACAAATATAAATATATAATGGGATTGCTCAGAGTAGAAACACGCGTTTTTCTGGTAGGCATAACAAGATCAAAGACTTTAAGCCTCTAACCGCTGCTTCGGAATAAGGTATGTTCAGTAGCTATCTCGGCCCACACTGTTAAAAAAGATTTTATGCTAACAGATCTTGACAGGATCATATCTTGGGATTAAAAATGTTCTCCAAGAAAGAACAAGCACTTCTCTCTATTACTCTTTCACAAGAGGAACTTAACATAGATACGAACGGAAACAAAAACAAATGCAATGTTTTTGAACGGATTACCACTTAATACGAACGGATCCAATTTTTGTTTTTTTTGTTGGGTCAAACCATACTAAATGCTCATTTTACTGATTTGCTAGTCAAATGGTGTTTTACTGATACTTTATATGAAATCCTTGGCAGTTTTTTATTATTGGTCAATAGTAAAATGACATTACTACTACAAACTGTACAAGGATCGAGCCACTGGGAATACTATAAAACCATCTCCAATAGCATTCTGAAAAAAAACAACCTGAATGAAATATATCAAAATGGGAGACCAGCAAAACGTTTATATTGTTTTCTTGTTTGTGTTTCTTTTATTTGGTTCGGGTCATGGCAAGATCCCACCATTCTGGCGTGATACGCACGTCACGATGACAAACTCGATTGGCGGTCCACCTCTTACCATACATTGCAAATCCAAGCAAGACGATCTAGGACCTCACGTGGTGCCTTTCCACCAATTTTACGAATTCAAGTTCCAACCAAATTTCTGGAAATCAACATTGTTCTTTTGCAGTTTTCAGTGGGGCAAGCAATTCAAATGGTTTGATATATTTGATGCTCAGAGAGATCAAGATATATGTAAAGATCAATGTAAATGGGATATAAAACCTAATGGTCCATGCAGGCTCGATAAAAAAGGCCCTAAATGTTTTCCTTGGAATAAGTAATTTTATATCATCTGATGAAAGATGAAATATAGATATAGGTTATCACTTATCAGATTCAATAAAATCAGTATTTTTTTTTTACAGCATTCAGTAAAATGAAGATTTATGTTTACCCAATTTACACGGTGCCTTTCAGCATGATTACCAATTTAAGTTTCAAACGAATATTGGGAAATCAACATTGTTCTTTTGCAGTTTCCAGTGGGACAAACAATTCAAACGGTTTGGTGACATATTTGATGCTTCGAAAGATCAATATTTATGTTTTCTATGTAACTGGACTATAAAAAACTGATGGTGCATGCAGGCTTGGTAAAGAGCAGAAATGTTTTCCTTGGAAGTAATTTCATATGATCGTGATTATAGATGATCAAATTTCATAATATCAATAAATAGAATTTGTTTTGCTTATATATACATATATAATTCTGCTTAGTATATCTAAATGATACTCCCTCCGTTTCAAAATATAGGATGTTTTGGTTAAAACATGCATATTAAAAAATATTTACTTTTAAAAAATTTAACCAATCATGCACAAAACTGCATAATAGAAAATATAAAATTAATCTAAAAGTTGCATAGAAAATTGGAAACATCCTATATTATAAAACAAAAATACTTCTCTAAACATCCTATATTATGAAACGGAGAGAGTATTTAATTTGTTTTTGTTTTTAATGAAATATGAACTGCGCAACACACGTTTTTTTTTTTTGGTCAACCATTGGACCACAACTGGCCGGTCCATTAGCCAAATTCCTATATTCGTATGAAGCAGCACTCGATCCCTGGTGTGATGGTGTCTTCTACAATTGGACTTACTTTCTGCCACTGCATTAATGTCACTTCACGCAACACAGGTTTTTGCTGTGTATATTTATATTATTTTAATGATTATTTTCAATATAACAAATAGATAACTAAAGAAGATAAAGAATAATTAGTTGAGAAAAAGAAAGTTCTTTGTAGAATAAAGAGAATATGTGTGTATTTTTGATCAACGGCGTTACAAGGTTTATATACATGACACAATATCTATCAAACCCGACATACTCTCTAGACGGCCGTGCTTGTGCAAGAATTAATACGTACCTAGATTAAGTTAGATTTTTATTTTCCGATTAATCCGAGTATCTTACGTATTAGATCTCTTGTTTAGTAGTGTAACAAATTTTCAAATCTATTTGAAAGAGAGTTATATCTTGATATAAATGTGATTCTTTCTTTATACTTTAGATAATCAATCAAAATTATTTGTATTGATTTAGCAAGAAAAAATCGCTTACTACTTGTGATATCTTGTTATCTTTTTTTTTTATTATTTGTTTGGTATATTTATATATGCCTCTTCAAATTGACTCGAGGAAACATAAATCGGATTAAACCGAAATAATGGGATTGCCTCAGAGTAAGAAACAAGCGTTTTTTTGATAGACTAGCAAGATCAAAGACTTTCCACACCGCGGCCTCGGAATAAGGAATGTATGTTCAGTGGCTATCCCACACTGTTAAAAAAAGACTTTATGCTAGCAGATCTTGGGATTAAAAATGTTCTCCAAGAGAAAGAACAAGCACTTCTCTCTATTACACTTTCACAAGAGGAACTTGACATAGCTAGATACGAACGGATTACCATATAAAATTTTGAACAAAAAAAATGCAATGTACTTGTTTTGATCATGTCTTTGGACGACCACAATCCATTAAGATCCAATTTTTTTTTTTGTTTTTTTGGGGTCGAACCATGCTAAATGCTCATTTTACTGATTTGCAATTGCTGGTCAAATGGTATTTAATGAAGTCCCTTGGGATTTATTTTTGATAGGTCAATAGTCAACTGGCGTTACTACTACAAAGTACAAACTATTCAAAAATCGAGGCACTGGAAGTACTATAAAATCAACTCCAAGAGCAGTCTGAAAAAAGCAATCTCAATGAAATATATCAAAATGGGAGAGCAGCAGAAAGTTTATATTGTTTTCTTGTTCGTGTTTCTTTTGTTTGGTTCGGGTCATGGCAAGATTCCACCGTTCTGGCGCGATACGGTCGTAACGATGACAAACTTGATTAGCGGTCCACCTCTTACCGTCCATTGCAAATCCAAGCAAGACGATCTAGGATCTCACGTGGTGCCTTTCAATCAATTTTACGAGTTCAAGTTCCAACCAAATTTTTGGAAATCAACATTGTTCTTTTGCAGTTTTCAGTGGGGCAGTGAATCCAAACAGTTTGATATATTTGATGCTACGAGAGATCAAGATATATGTAAAGATAAATGTAAATGGGATATAAAAGCTGATGGTCCATGCAGGCTCGATAAAAAAGGGCCTAAATGTTTTCCTTGGAAGTAGTAATTTTATATGATGTGATGAAAAGATGATATATGTATAGGTTATCAGATTCAATAAATAAGTTTATCTTTTCTCCAATAAAATCAATGAATATAAAATTTATGCATATCTTATTATTTTACCATATCTTAAATAGAAAATCAATAATTAAATGTTTGTCTTTAAAAAATATTTTTGGAAGGCATAACAACAAGATAAAAGCTTGACTAAGATTAGAATTTATAGGGTTGCTTAGATATCACATTTGGGAGACAAGAAGAGAAGCAAACCAGATTATTCGACATCTTTGGTGTCCAAAATGACCGAGGGATCTTCCTTCCACACAACATCATCATAAGAAAACGCATTGGCCAAACAAGTAATCAACTGCTTATGAATCACTTCTTCCGAAGGAAGCAGAGCATCCGTCTCTCTTCTCAAAGATGTAACTTCCTTATCAGCAATCCCACAAGGCACAATGTGCTCAAAGTACTTCAAATCAGGATCAATGTTAAAGGCCAAACCATGACAAGTGATTCCAGAAGTTATCCTAACCCCAATAGCACCAATCTTTCTATCTCCAACCCAAACCCCAGTCTCACATTTGTTTCCTGGACGAGCTTTCACACCATACATGGAAGCAAATTCAATCATTGACCGCTCTAATGTCTCCACATAGTTCCTAGCACCAAAACCAATGCTGCGTAAAGAAATGATGGGGTATAAGATGGCTTGATGAGGGCCATGGAATGTGATGTCTCCTCCTCTTTGAGTATAATGAAGCTCAGCTCCAATTTTAGTGAGTTCAGATTGAGGAATCAGTAGATTGTGATCTGTTCTACGTTTACCGAGTGTGTAAGTTGGTGGATGCTCAAGGGAGAGAAGGGTATCTGGAATTTGATGAGCTTTTCTCTCGGAAACTAACTTGTCTTGAATTTTAAGGGATTTCAAATAGTTGACAGTGCCTAGCCTCCAAACCTCCAAGGTTCTAGGGGATCTCATTCCCTGCACATTATCACATACAGAATCCATAATTAGTCACTTCAGCTCTAAACGCTTAAGCTAACTAGGAAGATTACTAGAGCTAACACAAACTTAATATTACTAATGGGATTCAAACGCATGACTATAACAGCAAAAATAATTCCAAAAGGAACTAAAGCTAGAGTTAAGAATCAAATCTTAGGAGCTAGGATAGAAACACAAAAGGCAGAGACATGAATAGTTTTTAAGTAGGAGGTCTGTGAGGCATTTCATCGAACACTTAACATGCATTGACAAAAAAAAAAGACAGTACAGAATCAGATTGCGAACCGATTAAAAACCCATAAAAGCGATCGAATACATGGTTACAAGAGCAAAGTAGTAATCGCTAAAGTGAGAGACTTTGAAGAGAGCTAGATTTACCGATATCGTTTCGATTCTTCTCCTCCACCGAATAGTTTCTTTCTTCTCCACCAGAAAATTTCAGATTTAATAAAAAACCTCAAAATTCAACGACTTTGCATTTTGTACCCTTAAGTTTACAATTTTCAGAAAATACGCCCGTATCTATATAACATATCTCACAAAATTTTCTCTATTTTAATTTTAACAAGAGAAAACCCAATTAATTCATCTTATCCTTTTGTATTTAAGAAGAATTCAGAGAACAATACAGATAAAAGGGAAAAATTGTACACTTTCAAAACTTAGGGTGTCGAATTCGAAGAAAAAAAAGTTTCAGTTTTCCAATAGTTTAATCTTGTCGAG
Source organism: Camelina sativa (assembly GCF_000633955.1). Lineage (NCBI taxonomy): Eukaryota > Viridiplantae > Streptophyta > Magnoliopsida > Brassicales > Brassicaceae > Camelina > Camelina sativa. Next base: position 1,756,906 of record NC_025701.1, on the reverse strand, counting down.
ACAACTGTTCATCTGCCGAGTCTCCTCTTCAGACAAGCTTTTACTTGACTGCTCAAACTTCTCCTTGTCGCACTTCAAGGCCGTGTCTCTACACGCTCTGATGCAACCGCTGATATCGAGCAAGTTTAAGACCACCGGACAGTTTCCTATGCTTTTAACCAACGTGATTGCCGACCAAACTTGTCTGTGTTCCTCTCTTGATGATCTAACAATACATAGCTTTGTGATTGGATTCACGTATTTCACCTGGAAGGATCCCATAGACGAACCTAGACCACACTCGCCGAAATTTACGAGGATGCTGTCTTTGATTGCTTTGGAGAGATTGAACTGTGTAAGAATTATCGGTGTTCCTTCTCCGAGAAGATCCTTGTCTGGATCAAGAAACACCTCCATCAACATGTATCTGTTCTTAAATCCCACCATGCTTCCTTCTTCGATACTGAACTGAGCGGCGGCCAATTCTGAAGACTTAGGGCTTTTATATATTTAGGAAGAAGAAGAAGATCACGTGGGACTTCACGTGACTTCTTAAATAATGGACTTGGGTCTTTGAACTTATTTTAGATGGGCCTAGTAAAAGCCCAGTTCATCTTTTGTTGTTTGCATTTTCTTTCTTCTTCATCGGAATCCCTAGAACAACACTCGATTTTGAGCAAAAAATCAAATCGAAATCGGATCAAATTGAGCGTTGAAAATGACGGAGGCGATGATAAGGAATAAGCCAGGAATGGCGAGTGTGAAGGATATGCCGCTGCTTCAGGATGGTCCGCCACCGGGTGGGTTTGCACCGGTACGATATGCTCGCCGGATATCCAATACGGGTCCGAGTGCTATGGCCATGTTCCTTGCTGTTTCTGGTGCTTTTGCTTGGGGAATGTACCAGGTCGGCCAAGGAAACAAAATCCGTAGGTACGTAAGAAGGAGATGCATTAGCGAGATCGCTTTTGCTAAAATTTGTGTTGTGGAGTGAATAATGTAGTATAGAAAAAAAAAAAAGGTTAAATTTTGGTTAGTAATTGATGAAACTTCAGAAAGTATATCGTAATCAGAGATGTTGGTGAACATTTTTAGATTGCTGTTAGGAATTTTTTTCGGGATCACTCTTGATTTTAAAGCTCGACATGTCTATGGAACCATAGATTTCAGGTAGATTGCTGTTAGGAATTTTTTTCGGGATCACTCTTGATTTTAAAGCTCGACATGTCTACGGAACCATAGATTTCAGGTTAATGCTACTGATTGTATGGCTTGTTGAATCATCTTTTTGTGTTCCATGGCACTTTGGTTGAAGCTTGATCAGTATGCATTTATTCTATAAAGAATATAAAGTTTGTTAAACAATCTGTAAATCTAGGCCTGGGCATTCGGTTAACCATTCGGTTTCGGTTCGGTTGTATTCGGTTTC
>NC_025701.1:1752602-1754177 GCF_000633955.1 Camelina sativa | reverse complement strand
GTTGTATTCGGTTTCGGTTATTTTGGATATAGTAATATAGTAACCATTTGGATATTTTTGAAATTTCGGTTCGGTTCGGTTCGGTTTCTTTCGGTTCGGTTTCGGTTTGGTTATTTAAATAAATAACCATAACTAACATAAATTATATTAACATTAACCAAATAAACCAAATATAACCAAAACTAACCGAATATAACCAAAATTAACCAAATATACAATAACAAAAATACAAAAAAGGGAAAAATATGGATTCAATTTTACAAAATAGTATTTAACTTTGTAAATTCAAAATAATAACATTTACATATATTGATTATTTAAAATATTTAATTGTTTTGAATCTAGAAATAATTTATATTTTAAGTTTATTTTATAGTTTTGCATAATATTAAGTATATAATATTTGATATCTTCTAGGTTTTCGGATATTTCGGTTAACCATTTAATTGTCGGTTCGGTTCGGTTCGGTTTCAGTTAGTTTGGATATAGATTTTTACTAACCATTCGGGTATTTGAAGAATTTCGGTTCGGTTCGGTTTGGTTTTTTTCGGTTCGGTTTCGGTCGGTTATTTGGTTATCGGTTATTTTGCCCAGCCCTATGTAAATCCCTTTAAGGCATAATTGTTAGGATGTGAAATTACTATAAAGAAAGCAAGCATCATTTTTTGTGTTCCATGGCACTTTGGTTTAAGCTTGATCAGTATGAAATTATTCTTCAGGTTATGTCTTTCTATAAACCAATCAGTAAATCCCTTAAAGGCACAACTGTTGAGATGTGAATCTACGATGAAGAAAGCAAGCATCTAGTTGTATGTTATGATACTAGTATTTGGGATACTGGTTCTCAGTAGTTAGATTGCTAGCTTACTAGTATTATATACTTCTGTCATCTACCTTTGATTAGAATCTTCTTATGCTCCTTATCTCGAACTCGGAAGAAAGAGTATCGAGCTATAGGTCTTTAGAGGACTTGCAATGGTTTGCTCCTAACAAGAGAAACTCATATTTCTTGTCATAGACATCCTTAGCTTCTCGATTGGATACTTCGAATTGCATAAATTATCAAGTACAAATATGATTTTGTATCAGTAAGTATTCAGATTCGAAGTTCTAATTTACATTGATGTGATGTCTAGGGCGTTGAAGGAAGAGAAATATGCTGCTCGTAGGACAATACTTCCCATTCTTCAAGCAGAAGAAGATGAAAGGTGAGATTTTCAAACTCAAGTCTTTGTTCCTACAGAAACCTTCAGACAGTAAATCTTATTTCAATCTGCGGTTATGCATTCTTTGTATTAAATAGGTTTGTGTCTGAGTGGAAAAAGTATTTGGAATACGAAGCTGATGTAATGAAGGATGTTCCGGGATGGAAAGTTGGTGAGAATGTGTACAATTCTGGTCGTTGGATGCCACCGGCTACTGGGGAACTCCGTCCTGATGTCTGGTGATTTGGTAGTTTCCCTCAAATGCAAATGATGATGATGATGAATGAATGAATGAATTGACATGTTCTTGTTTTTATCTTTTATTCATCGGGTAATAAGAGAACGATTCAACATACAGTATTCTTCTTGT
>NC_025701.1:1741653-1752142 GCF_000633955.1 Camelina sativa | reverse complement strand
TAGGTTTGTGTCTGAGTGGAAAAAGTATTTGGAATACGAAGCTGATGTAATGAAGGATGTTCCGGGATGGAAAGTTGGTGAGAATGTGTACAATTCTGGTCGTTGGATGCCACCGGCTACTGGGGAACTCCGTCCTGATGTCTGGTGATTTGGTAGTTTCCCTCAAATGCAAATGATGATGATGATGAATGAATGAATGAATTGACATGTTCTTGTTTTTATCTTTTATTCATCGGGTAATAAGAGAACGATTCAACATACAGTATTCTTCTTGTATTGGTTTTGCTGGAACATCAGCCTGTGTTTGTTTTTCTGCAAGTTTTTCAACAGTAAAAATAAAGGAGTCTTAAACAGTTTCATCAGCAAGCTGGTTTAATTAATGACGATACTACAAGAAATTGGTTTATTTTACATAGAGATCCAGATCCTGCTGAAATTTTCACATACTGTATTAAACGAACCAAAACCCGGTTTTTAACCCGGTTTTTAACCCGGTTTGGCTCTTTTTCTAACAGGTGTCCGTAAGTGATTTGCCTATATCAAACCCAAAAGATATCGTCATCCAAGTTCAAAAGCAAAAATATCTTCTCTCTCTCTCTCTCTCTCTCTCTCTCTCTCTCTCTCTCTTCTCTTCTCTCTCGCTGAGTAAACCATGATTACTGTCACCTCCAAGCTCTCTCTCCTTCCTCCATGTTTCTCTGTCGTTAACTCTTCCTCTCCACGTTCGAAAGGTGCTCAATTTCGTTCTGCCCACATCTTCTCTTTGTTGCACTCTCTGTTCACAACACATCGTTGTTGATTCTTCAATTTCTTAAAAGACCCGACTTTACCAAAATTTCGAGTGGAAACGATCCCTGAAACTCGTTAAAGCGATGGAAATTTTATCTATTAGATTTCGGAATTTCTTTTGGAACATATTATTTGGTTATGTTTGTCGAATGCTTGAACTGGTCGTCCATGTCTGTCTGTCACTATCGAGTTCGAAACTTTGAAGATACAATTTTGTGTTAGATTAGTATGTTTTACTTCACTGTGGTAGTTTATGCTTGAAAGTATAAGAATTTATGAACAGATTTCGTTTCATCTTGCATCGATCTCTCATCTCTGCCTTGTGTGTGTGTTTTTTCATGAAGCCTTCTCATATATGGGTTCTAATGCAGATATGAATTCAGAGCCAAAAAATAAAGTTAAACTAAGACAAGACTGGAGGGAAAAGTCCAGACCTATCCCACCCGGAGGAACCTATCCAGCTAAAGACCATTGCAGGTTTGGTTTTGTCTTTTATTTTTCTGTTGTTGTTGTTGACTTGTTGTTGTTTACATCCCTATTTTTTTTGTCTTGTTCTTATCAAAATCCTTGCTGTTGTAATGGGTTTGTAGTCAATGTGGGTTATGCGACACCTACTACATTGCCCATGTGAAGGATGCATGTGCATTTCTTGGAGATGGAATGTCAAGGATTGAGGTAATGCCTATATGGCCTTGAAATGGATAACATTTCCTAGATTTTAAATTGATGGCTTAAGATTCTTATTTTGTTTTTAAGTTTTTGTGCAGAGTTTGGAACCTGTTGTGCATGGTAGAGGAAGGAATGCAGATTCCTTAGCAGATACATATTTTGGGGTGCATCAAGAGCAGCTCTATGCTCGTAAGTTGAAGCCTGTTGAAGGTACACAGACGCTTCCTTACCACTGTTACCTTTTCTAGTTTTGTGTCTCGTTCAAGTTAAAAAATGCTTTGTCTTATTGGCTACTCTTTTGTTTAATTTTTATACAATATCTGTGGACGAAGGCTTAAATACATCTTGAAAGTTATGTAGCATTTGCGTTTCATGTGGTTGTAAATAGGGGTGAATGTCCACCTAAGCTTGAATTGGGCTTAGCTTTGTGGTTTACTTTTCCTTCTATCTTTGGTTGCAGGAGCACAGTGGACTGGAATCGTCACAACCATAGCCATTGAGATGTTAAAATCTAACATGGTAGAAGCTGTTGTCTGTGTGCAGAGGTAACACTGTTGTTAAATATTAGAAATTGACTAGGCTGACATCTATCAACCATGCTTTAGCTTTTTACATCTAATCATGTAACTCATTTATTGAAAACTACAGTGATCCTGAAGACAGATTATCTCCACGACCAGTATTAGCCAGGTTTTCCACCTTCCTTTTGTGGTTTTTTTTTGATTGTGGATCCATATTCAGCTATTACTCTGACTTTAAATGCCTCTTGATGTTTCATTTCTTTTCATTCCAAGGACACCTGAAGAAGTTTTGGCTGCAAGAGGTGTCAAACCAACTCTGTCTCCTAATCTGAATACGCTTGAATTAATTGAGGTTATCTGCAAAACCCTCTTTCTCGTATGTGTTTTCTATCGCTGAGTCCATTTCAAATGAAATTGAAAGTTGCATTATAACAGACTTCCGGAGTGAAACGTCTTCTTTTCTGTGGTGTGGGTTGCCAAGTGCAAGGTATGGTTCCAACTTTTTTGTGGACGTATATTTCAAGTGTCTCCATACTGTGACTCTCGTAGTATTGTAATGCAGAGTGATTTCTTATACTGCAGCATTGAGATCAGTGGAGAAGCATCTGAATCTGGAAAAGTTGTATGTTCTAGGCACCAATTGTGGTAATTTCCTCAGCCTATCTAGATTTGTTATTATTTTTTAGAAACGTCACAACTAGTTCTTGTGTTGTGCTTTGGGGTCTCGTACACGTAGGTATAGGATTGCTTATTACATGTTTTGAACAAGTAATAATAACATCTTTAATCAATAGTGGACAATGGAACACGAGATGGACTAGACAAGTTTCTGAAAGCGGCTAGTAAGGAGCCAGAGACTGTTCTCCATTATGAATTTATGCAAGATTACAAGGTTAGCATTAATACGAACCATACTTATCTGACATTTTCTTTGGCGTTGCTAATCTTGTTCAACTTCTCTTATAGGTCCAACTCAAACACTTGGATGGACACATTGAAGAGGTATAGCCGCTTCAAATAATGTGTTGTTCTGTATTCTGTAATGTTGCAGCTTAAAGTTGTTTCAAAAACTTTCTGGGTATAACAGGTTCCCTATTTCTGTCTACCAGCAAACGATTTAGTAGACGTCATAGCTCCATCATGTTATAGGTAATACAAGTCTCTTCATTGGTGCTATACCTTGAAATAGACTAGCTATAGGAAATTTGTAAAAACTTGTCTACAATCACAAACCCTTTGTTTGTTTTATTTTCATTCTGCAGCTGCTTTGATTACACAAATGCATTAGCGGTGAGTGTTCTTTTAGCAATTAAGATGTCTTTCCACTTAATTTTGAGTCTGCCAATTTTAAACATTTCCTTATGTTATGCGCTTGTTAATCTAGGATTTGGTTATCGGTTACATGGGTGTTCCAAAGTATTCAGGTCTGAACATGACTGACCATCCACAGTATATTACAGTGAGGTCAATATTTCTACTTACATATTATAGAATGGACCATATAGGTTCGTCTGGTTGGATAAAACTAGTTTTGTTTATGCCTTAAACCACAGAAATGAACGTGGGAAAGAAATGCTCAGCTTGGTAGAAAACCTTCTGGAGATCACTCCAACAATCAGCAGCGTAAAGTTTCTGACAATTTTGTTATTATATTTATTAACAGAGAATTCGAACAAACACATCTTTTTGCTGTTGTTTCAGGGTGATCGACGACCTTTTGTGACAGAAACCGTTAAGGCAGACGATGATGCTAAGTTTGGTATGTTTTCACACTTATTCGAAATTCTTTTGTTTTATGGCATATTCCAGTTCAAGCTAATGCTAGATCCCAAAAAGAAATTTCTCATGAAATGTTTGCAACTAAGATTGTGATGTAGTCTTCTAATCTTGTAACTTTTTCTATAATTTACTCAGGTCAAGGTCCTGCTCAGCCAGCGCTACTATTTGTTGGGAACATTATTGCGTTCATCCTAAGTTTGGTAAGATTCTTTTCTCATGAACAAAACAGGGAGGCAAACTCATTGCATAAAAAAGTCAAGACTCTCCTAATTTGCAAAAGCATGCTTTCTTCAGGTTGGTCCTAAGGGTCTAGAATTTGCTCGGTACTCGTTGGATTACCATACCATCAGAAACTATTTGTATGTAAACCGAAAATGGGGGAAACAAAGGTAAAAAATTGAAGCACACTCCTATAGATAAACGTTTATACTAACTGTGTCTTTCTATATTATCGAACCGACCTCTAATAACCAAAGTGGCATTATCATCTGCAGGGCTAACAGCCACATGCCTTCATATTCCAAAAAGATAGTGGAAATGTACAACAAAAACGGCCAAATAGATCAAATGCTCTCCAAGAAATGAACGGTTTAGGTCTTCTCATGTAACTATGTAAGTTTGCAAGTGTATATCTCATCTTACAGTGTGTAAATGTACATTGGTCCTACTGTTTCTCAACTTGTAGTATGTTAGTAATACCCAAAAACATTTCCCTCGTGAATTTGGCAAGACACCGGCAAGAAAAGATGGGTCGGTTTGGTGTTTTCTGACATAGAACAGGGAATAAGAAACAGTCTAAATCAGCGGCTGAATCAAAATCATTAATCATCCCATGTGGTTTCCTTTCTCCATATCTCTAGGTTAAGGTGATGTCTGAGTAAAAGGTTGCAGGGTTTTGCATGAGAACATGAATAACTGTTTTAAGAGGATGGGAACCAGACATTTACACAGTTGGGGGGAATTAGCTTTTAATGTCTTTTTTTTTTGTTTGGACAGAGAAGAAGGAACCATTGTTTTTACTTCACTCACTCATCACCACATTTCACAAATAGTTTACTGCACAATTTTGCTCTTTTTGTCCTTTAGTTTGTCAATTCTCTGTTCTGCTGGTTCATTGACTTTGCTGCAGACTCTCAGAACCTCAAGTGAAACTCATAAATGTCTCATCTTTGGCACCATAGTTTGAATTATTTTCAACAGAGACCTTGTCCATATACAGAGTATATAAACGTTTTTGTTTCTCTATGTTCAGTGAAATATATAGTTGAATTCTTTCTTAATTGCAATTTGACAGATAAAAAATGTCAAAAATATACATACATTGTATATATTTGGATTTGTATCCAATTTTCAAAATAGATATTATATAATATATGATTTCATTAACTCATGTTATGGAGAAAATAAACAATCAAAACATATTTTAATGATCAGTTATAATCTTAAGTGGATACTTCTGAAAATGTTATAAATCTTTGGATAAAAATTATCCATTTGTGTACAAAGAAATAGACCATTTTTTCATAATCCGTAATGGATTTTGCATATCTTAGATAAAAGCATGTTTTTTTAGTATACAAGTATTGTCTTCCCTGGGATAGTGGGATTTGAGTATATATGGATGGTCTACGATAATCATGTGTAATCTCAATCATTTGCCAAATTAAAACATTACAAAAATGGCTAATAATTCCCAAATCACTAAGATAACAGCTTTAACTTGTGAGAGTATTCTTCCAATAATGAAACAGCATGAAATTAGTTGTTTCTTTATTTTATTTTATCGTCATCGTCGATGTATCTTCTCCATATTTCCTAATCAACAACAGCAAAAATGATAGAGATAACCGTTGTAACATGCATTACGAGGATTACAAAAACCGTAAAGTATTTGTCATATTAGATTAAGCAAAACTTCTTACAGAGTTCAAAATCTAAATGAACAAAAAAAGAAACAAAACAAAACAACAAAATACAGCATTCGTAAAAATTAAATAAAAATATATATATAAATAAGCCACATCTTCCTAATAAACAAAGAAAAATCCCCCAAAACATTTTTTTTTCTCTTCAGGGTTTTTATTTTCTTTCAAGGAGAGGGCTTAATTATCTTTTTAATTTTTTTTTTTTTTTTTTCACATCCATTTATAGTATAATATTCCCTAATATTGTTGTTCTTTTTCAAATGATTAGAAATGTGAGATACATCGACGATGACGAGCAGCAGCAGTTTTCTTCTGTTGCTTAGATTCTTCTTTCCACCTATTAGCAATGTCATGAGCCACACTCATCGCATCCAGCGATGCACCAAACAGCCCTTTTCTCGTGAACCCTACCGCATACAATCCTGCCTCTCCTTTCCATCCGTTTGGGAACGGGTTTTTTGGTATCCCATCATCCGAGAAGAAGTCATTGTCCTGTTAACCCAAACATCAAAAAATTAGTACACACATTATACTAACCAAACTGAGACTCAAAACCAAAAAAAAACTCGTACCACGATTTATTGTATCCTTTTCGATGAAAATACTAACGTAAATGTTTTTCAATATTTGCATTTATGATCGGTCACATTCGAAACACAATTTGAGTCGGGTTTTCACTAAACTCGGACCGGGTCGGGTGGATATTTGTGTTTTTTTCTTCCGACATCATTAAAATTTAAGCTAAATCTTTTGAAGAAAGAAACAATGTAAAGAGATGTGTTCTTTAATTATTTATTACCTTAAGCCATGAAGGGACGTTGCTTCTGTATCCGGTAGCTAGAATGACGGAATCAATCTCAAGAACACGTCCATCTATTAGCTCAACTCTTCCTCTTCCGAACTTTATGATTCCGGGAACGATTTTGATCTTTCCTGATCTTATTTTAGGCAATGCTCCGACGTCAAGAACCGGAGTTTTCCCTTCCTTGTTCTTTAGCTCTAACGGTCCCATTTTTGGTCTTTTTAGACCGTAGTTATCGGTGTTCCCCAAAATTATCCTCGCTAGAAGGAGTAAGGTCTTGTCCGCTAGCCAAACCGGCATGTACTTCATCATCGTTACTCCTAACTCAAACGTTGATTTCCCAAATATCTCTCTTGGTAACACATGAACCTGAAACAAACAGAGTATTAGATGCTATGTTTTGAAAAAACAGAGTAATAGAAACAGAGGATGATGCTCTGTTTTTGAATGAAAATACTAGAAGTTTTGGTACTTACAGAGCTACGAACGACCATTGAAGGGTTTGCTCCGTGGTTGTAGAGATCGAGAGAGACTTCCATACCGGAGTTTCCACATCCCACGACCAAAACCTTTTTCCCTTGGTACCTTCCACCGGATTTATAGTCACCAGCATGGAGAACATCGCCGCCAAAGTTTTCTAGACCTTCGAAATCGGGCACAACTTTCTCAGCATTCTCTCCCGTAGCCACCACTATCCACCTGCAGATATACTCAAACTCGCAAGAACCGAGCTGCCCCATCTTCGATATGGTTTTAACCCGCCACAGCCCGAACGTCTCGTCGTATTTGGCAGACTGGACCGTTTCGTTAAACTTAGGGCTGATATCGAAGTTGGCTGCGTAGTCCTCAAGGTACTGAATAAACTGAAACTTGGTAGGGTACTCCGGGAACTCATCCGGGAAAGGATAGTTTGGTAACTGGCAGAACTGTTTAGGGAGATGGAGTTTAAGACGATCGTAGGTTCGGTTTTGCCATAAAGAAGCAATGCAGTTAGCTCGCTCGAGGATGATGAACGGTACTCCTTCACGTTTCAAACCCGCAGCGACGGCTAGACCCGATGGGCCAGCTCCTACGATGACAGGACCGTTGACCCAGATGCAACGCCGAGAGAATATGTCGCCTTCGGGGATGAAGTTTTGGAACATACTCGAGATGTTGATAGACTTCTTGTTATTATTTCCATACATCTTTCACAGACTTTTAGAGTTTGTTTGTATGGTTCTGAGGAAAAAAACAGAAGAGGTTTTAAGAATGTGTAAAAAAACTTAATCAGATATTGGAAGCTTTTTAGGACAAGAAGAGGATGGAGATGTGAGTGTATGTGTGTGTTTTGTTGGATTGAAGAAGAAGATGTATAAATAGAGAAGAAGAATTAAAGCAAATTGGTATTTGTAAAATTAGTAAATATATTATTCTTATTTTATTTTAAACTTCTGATGAATGTTATTTATATCTCAAATGATAAGCTTGCAGCCCACCATGATTTATTTATTTTTATTTTTTCATATGTTCTACTTATTGGTATTAAACTAATCCTCGTCCAACAAATACAATAATTTAGTCGCAAGAAAAGTGGTTCGATATTTTGCATCTCCTTTTCTTTGCATGACAAGTATCAGTTACGTATACAGTAGTATACTGGATGAAGATTAACTCTTTTAATTAGTAAAAGAACTAAGTAACTAACCAACCAAATGTTTTAAAATGTGCCGGATGTAAGAAAATGGCTTCTAACAATATATTAACGAGATCAATGATATTTTTTTGGCTACAAGGATATACTAGATGTTGTTAAATGTGCCCAAAATGTTACATTTTTATTCAGCACTCGCCGATATTACACAACCCCATTAAAATGGTTATTAGTTAAGATCAGGATTCATGTTTGTCCAAAAAAAAAAAGAAGGTAAAGATCAGGATTCAAAGCGTTATTTATTGAGAGAAGAGACATGACTTTAGATATACACTTGAGAAGAGAAAGAAAGCACGATAATTAAATTTGATGTCAGGTTGCTGCCAACGTGGGAATCATTAAGGGTAAACAGAAGTGTTACACATATGTTGCTTATATGATCGATTACACTGAAGAGACATGACAACGCATTTTGCTACACGATCATGTATATACATAAACATGAAAGGTCCATTGGTACTTGGGAATTTCTATTTTGCTCCCCTTTGGTTTTGTTTTGTAGAAATACCACAATTTCTAGGTAATTAAATGTTACAGTATATTAAATGAGGTAATAGGAGGCTAATTATAGTTACTAGTATTATTTTCTATGACGATTAAATAATTTTAATTGGAAAGTATATATGGTTGTCGAATTTGAGGCAACGTGGTTAAACCTCCATCAGGTGTGGCTACACATCCCACAGACTTCCCCAATCCACAGACGAATTAACTATTTTCATAAATAAAAGGAAATTGAAATGTAATCCCACCCTGAACATATACATTTGTACGTATAATAAATAAATAAAAGTATTAATGATTTGTGGGGTTTTGCTTGACGTATGGGTCAACAGATATCGCCACATCAAGATATCTTGTATCCATGAGAAAAAGAAATAATTATTTTTAAGAGATACAGTAAGAATAGTAACAACTTTTCTTAGAATTAATTACTAAATATTTAGTTTGACAAAAAAATAAAAAATAAATAAATATTTACTCGATACGTACGTACGTAATTCTATTTTGAAGAACAACAAAACTAAAGAGCGTTTCATTAAGTGTGTTTTCGTCTACTAACTCACATGATCGATGACACGATGACTTACGTCTAGAGAGCCACGTACTAACAACTTGAGTTTCATAATTCTTCCCACTCGAATTTAAGTATCGTTATTCGAAATTTTCATGTTGTCATAATAATTTTCCACCTTAATGATATATAGTTAGTTAGGAGGATTAGGACTTAAATATGACCGAGTGATCAGATGATTGAACAGTTTAATCCAAACTGCCAAAGGGAAATATATTGTACTTTCTATATAGATGTATATAATTTGAATATTATAAAATGAATAATACAAGCAGTTACACCCGTTTCTTAAGACCTTCATAGCAACATACATGCGAAAAGAATCTTAAGTTTTAAATAGATTTATACTTATAAATATTTGTATTTTTCTTCTGAGAGTGGTGATAAACTGTTATCAAGATCCAATGAACCTATATATATATATTTATAGTATATAGTTTGGTTGTTAAGACATTCATTGGGATGTTGCATATTTCCAAATTACATGTACAAACTTATTGGAATAAGCAACATACATGAACGTTCGAACTTCGAACATATTGAATTGATATAGAAACGGATAAATAATTAACAACTTTTACATCGAAATACAATAGTTTTAGTAACTAAAAACACGATGTGATTGCTCAAACTCCCATTTGCTCAATCTTCATTAAAGAAAAAGAATATGCACTTATGAGCGGAAAAAAAGTGTAGAACAAAATGCACCAATCTAGAGGAGAACCAACATGCGCTTGCGTTGGCAGAGAATTTTGTGTATTTAACTTTAATTTCCATACATAATCGGATAATATGATACTAATTTGAATAGAAGTTCTCGAGAATATTCGGAAGTTCTTACCCTTTAGTTTCACCGACCATTTATGTAGAATATATCATAACTCGTTTACCAAAATATAATATCGTAATTCAAAACCGTAAAAGGAAACAAAATCGTTACTCAACATATTGAAAACTACATTTTATTATTTAAGTACTTAACCCAAAAAATCGCATATATACCCTTGTAAGTTGTAATAATCTCGTAATACTATGTATAATCGTATTTAATCTACATGTTAGACTGATTCATGAAATCTAACGTACGAATACATGTAATCGTATATAATCCACATGTTAGAATGTCATGTTTTATGATTTGTAGTCCCTAAAATGAATGGTAGAATAACTTTGATGAGTTTAAAATTTCTTACTACTCATAATATCTAGTCAAATCATTATTTATATGTACAGATG
>NC_025701.1:1732210-1741158 GCF_000633955.1 Camelina sativa | reverse complement strand
ATTTGTAGTCCCTAAAATGAATGGTAGAATAACTTGTATGAGTTTAAAATTTCTTACTACTCATAATATCTAGTCAAATCATTATTTATATGTACAGATGTACTCATCATGTAAGTTTCATCAAGTTAAATAAGTTCACATGTGGAATTGTGGATAATGGTAGTTGCTGAACATTTCTTGGAATACACACTATCTTTTGGTTAATTTGATGCATAGATATAGAGAATCGAAATTGAAGGCGTGTTCCATTCTCGTTGATTGAGAGATCACAAAGTGAGAAGTGAAAACTAAAAAGGCTTTGGGAATTGATTACATTTACCATATTCCAAGACTTGGGTAGTGGTGTGGTCTCATTTCCTAGAAACCTCGAGAGTTAACATTAATGCACCGATTACACATATTTAAGTATTCTTACGGTATGTTGGTTTAAATTAATTATAATGTTCGGTGCACTGTTTTGATTTACGTGCATACATCATACGTGCTATTCGCCCATTTATGTTACTATGTATGGATAGTATATATACGTTGATACTACATGCATTCCAATATCTTACTACATGCATACATACTACATGCATACCAATATTTCTTTTTAACTAGTTTTTATTTTAGTATCCAGTTATATATTCTTTCTTTTTCTTTTTATTTCTGTAGTTTTTTTTTCTTTCTATTTCTGTAGTTTTTTTTTCTTTCTAAACATCCGTATCTAATTAGTAATTAATTAATAGAAAGTAAAATTTTTATCCAAGACAAAGTTGTTATTTTCATTGTGATTGGAAATTTATTGGATTATAAAAATTGAAAATTCATTAACTAAATTTTCCAGTTCCAAATAAGCGGACAAAAAAATCTTCTTGAGGGAGAGAATATTGGATTTTGCTTGTATTTTCTCAAAACAAAAATAATATTGAAGAGAAATAATATCTATGGCGAATACAAATGGGAATGCATAGTTTGTGTATATTATCACATGGAAACATGGGGAATGGAATACTAAACTCTTTTTGTGCTAATTAATCAAAAATTTGTCTTTTAAAAAAAAATAATCATTTGACTTTGTGATCTCTCATTTGACCATTAGCAAAACCAACCCATATTTGCTTCCCATAAATGAAGACCATAAGTGGACTCAATAAAAAATAAACTGACATATAACATAATCATCAAATATGCGACATTATCAGCCAAATTTTGGTCAAATCTTTTGGTGGGTATATATGTAATGCCAATCATTTCTAACATCTGAAAAATTATTTGGTATGATAAAAAGAATAATATTTATATTTTAGTTTACTGAATACCAACTCTTTTCGTCCAATAAGTGTAATTATTGCCAGAGAATCTCGCAAAGCAAAAAAAAAACATAATTTATCATATATTACTAGAAAAAGGGACAAATTATTGCTAAACTAGTAAAATGGAATTTCCGAAATACTTTTTTTTGTTGTTGTTGTCATTCTGGAGAAAAATTTTTGTTCCACAAAGAATGTCATTTTACATTTCCAATAAGTGTTTTAATGCTAAATTTTCTTTTTTACCCCTAAGCCAAAGCTATTTCATTGAATTTAGATCATTAATTACTTATTAAATAGGGGTAAATATGTATAATTCAAACTTTTCTTAATTTGTGTAAAATATGTCAGAATGACACTCTTTGTGAAACAGAGGAAGTAATTTTTATATAAACTCATACTGTATTTTTATTGACATTAACCAGATTGATCGGTCTTAATCATGTGACTTCAATTTAAAAAAATATATATATTAGGGACCCAAAATCCCATGTTACAATTTTAAGTCTAGCATAAAAGCCTACCTAATTTTATGCCGCCTCAATTTAATTTGTTTTTTGCTTTTTTTTATTGCCTGTAAATTTTTTATAGATGAATAGCATATCTTGAAAAATATACGAACATTTATTTTCTCCCAATTGTTTTATGTGGATTACTGCGTGTTTGACTAACGCATAGTAATGTAATTGAAGCCATTTAGAAAGAAAAAAAAACAAAACATGCGATGTTGATACTCAACACTAGGGGTCGGTGACTCGGTGCTACTACTCGTATTACTTGTCACATAAACTCATTTAAATACCAAACTATATAGTATTAATGAGATGAGATTTGCAGTAAATCTAAAGGATATGATCAAACTCTCATTTCCATTTAATTTCCCGTATGACTTCTAAGAAACTTAACATGCCAAAAAAACTCTCCAACTTTAACCCAACCATAGCGGATCAGTCTAGGGCAAGTACATTTTTACATTCTTAGGTATGTATTACACTATTCCAACAGTTCTAACAAAGAAGACGTTAAGAGAAAATACAATATTTATGAGAAGATTTTCGTAAGCACATCATAGGTTCTTGGAGGTGCGAAAGAACCGGCATAATTATATCACTGAAGACATCATCAATGATTACACATGATAGAAATCTCAAAAAAAAATATGGATTATATGTATAAAATAATCTTCAGAAAGAGAGATATATATTTTTTTTTTGGGAAAAAATTGTGTCACAACATGGAATACTAAAATATAATTAGAGAAGAAAAAAAAAGCAGAAGAAGAAGATAGAGATGCAACTGACTCCATAACTGTAATAACTGTAAGGGTATGGAAATACAATAAATGATTGGAGTCAAATGGTTCCCTTAAAAAAAGTTTGAGATAGTGAAAGATGGGAAATCCATGTGATCTCACATGTTTTTTTTGTTTCTGATTTAATTTATACCATCATCAGCCTCAGGTGTCTTCTTGACCTTTTTGGTGAACTATTTTTTACTGGTCAACCCCCTTATAACTATACGATCTGTATAGTTTCTGATGATTTTTCTTGTCCACATTTTCTGATACTCTTTTGTTTTTTTTTTGTTTTTTTTGGTTGGAATATTTAAATTGGTTTTAAACATATTTTACATATTCATATTTGCTGATACTTATTCCTATTTACATTGGTTTTCCAGAACAGTTTTTAGTCCGAATCAATTCACCAATATTTATGATCTGTATTTTACAGTATTAATGTTCTGATATATAAAAAAGGACTAGTAATGTATGTATCAAGGGGAATAGTTTGGTTTGATTTTCAAGCGTCATGTATCGTGTCACACATAATAAGCGGCATGTGGTAGCTAACAAATCAATGTGATTAAATAATTGATAACAAAATAAATCACAAATATATAGTAGTACTTTTCTTAGTAATTGGCTTTTGCCTTTTGGGTTATTTTATGTAGTCACGAGTTTCTTTATTAATTCCAAAATATGAATTACTAGTATATATATATCCTTTTTATGAATCTTTTCCTATATTCGTATTCGAAAGAAGTGTATAATAGAGATCTGCTAAAAATTAGTCAACTCGACGAGTTGTATTAGAGAAAGAAGGAGAATGTTATTTTGCACTAAATAAACTGTAGCGCCGATTGATTATGGAGTGAATGATTTTTTTTGTTCAACGAGAAAATGTTCTATATACTCATTATGAAAAGAATATAAATTTCCCCCGATTTTTCAATAAATTTTCAAAGTAATTTACTGGTCTACTGATTTTTTAATAATCAACGTACCACCCCAAAGGCTTAGAATATGCATACGAGAGTGAAGTTTTTCTCTATATTGTATTGGTATGACTATGATATGAGCAGAATTATATTAAATTACTACCAACTAATAATACTATTTATATATATACAACATGGATGTTAGTAGCTAATTATAGCAAAGAGAAGGTGTTTGTTAAAACTTTAATTGTCTCATGGAATTAAATGCTTAGAAAAACGGGTAAAATTTAAGCCGTCTCCCAAGATTCTTGCAGATGTACATTGCATTTTGCCTCAAATTTTATCATCTTTCTTTTTTTCACCCCTTATTTATATGTCAAACCTATTTTAATACTAGTACTAATATGGCTCAATTATTGCTATTAATTATTATTATTATTATTATACGTTGTTTTTATTTGCTTCTGCAGTTGTCTATAAGTTTTTAAATAGGGTTTATGCGTGGTTGTCCATCGTCACGGTTTCTTTATTTAAAATTCTCCAGTATCATCATACTTTTAAAGTTTTACCCAAGAAGTTGACAAAACTAACAAAAAGAAAGAAAATATCTATGTTCATGTATCAATCTCATGTTGTATATGCGTATATTTTGACCAAAGACAAACCGGTTTGTTACCAACCGGGTTTGTTCGTAACCGTTTTGGTTTTTGTTAACCGAGTGACGTGGCAATCCGAATCCCGATCTGGGCCGTCGTATATAAATCAAAATTTGTATTACACTGTTAAAAATTGCTCTTAAGGTTTCTTGTCTCACATGTAAATAGGAGCCTGAAAAAATCAAAAGAATAGGAGGCGTACAAAAAGAAAGCTATGGAGATCTCTACAAACGCAAAGCCAAAACCGATATTATACTACCAAGGCTGAATAAACAGTTTCTCAATCCTTGAGAAAGAGGAAGTTGGGGTTATCAGCGAGCTCAGAAGCTGTTTTTGCATTCGCAAAGTCCTTTTCTTGCATGCAGCTCGATATCTCATCGGTTTCAAAAGGGATGCTGTTGTGTTCACACAAACGGTGGAATTACTTATGAGCGTATATAAGCTCAAGATGTCTGAATAATTTCTGTAAATGATTTTAGTCAGTACCTGGAATCGTCGTCTAGCAAGAAGGAACGTCTATCTTCATCTTCATTTGTCATTTGAAGTTTTAAGTTGGAAATCACCTGCGTTGTGAAAGCCGAAATAGAATCTTTTAATAGAGTGTCTTTTATTCTTTTTGGTTTGTCAGAGCTCAGAGCAATGTTACCTCTTGTGATAGGTTATGATCGCCGTCGTCTTTGTCCTTGCAGAGAGTACATATTCTATACAATTGCTCAGTACTAAGAACCTGACAAACAAAGACATATTGGAAGAAGGTTAATTATAAGCCTTCTAGAGATAAAAGAAGGCTACAAAGGATTTAGGTTCTAAACTAAAGTCCTCCATGCCTTCCTCAATCTAAATTGATATATATCTTTGCACATGTTTGATTCTGAAACCTGTCCTTTGTGATGTCTAATTGTTCTTCTACTCTTTAATGGTATTGTGACATCAGAGAAGTAGAGACTTACCGAGCAAAGGTTAGTTGTAAGATCGTCGTATGTAATTGTGGACTTCAGTTCTGTAACCTGAAAGAAAAAGCACATAAACATTTAGGAACGAGAAAGGAAGAGGAAGAGTACTCGTACACTGTCAATAAAAGAAGACAAACCAGGAGCACTACGGCTTGTCTTGTGTGTTTCAGTTCATCCCAAGAAGATCCTACGAACTGCATTCAAGAGTAGCAAGTGAAATCATGTCCTAAAAATGTTTGGTTACTACAACTTTTTTCAGGCAACTTTATACCTCTTCAGTCGCTTGGCTGCACCATGACTCTAGTTCATCTAACCCTGCCTTCACTTCTTTGCCCATGTTGACTGTGCAGTATTCTCGTTCAAGGAGAAGACTGCATGATTCAGATAATATATCTAGTTTAATACGTCGACTGATGGTTTATCCAAGTGAAAGGTGATGTAGGGATAGAAACAATGACCTGTTGAAGAGTTGAACATTGATGTATTGGAAAGTTTGGCTGAAGATCTTCTGAACGAGAAACAGAGGAACCTGAAAGAGAACGTTTTTAGTAGGCAAATTAAGCAGTAATGTGAAGCTTACATATATAAATATTCTTACGTAGTTTTTCTTCCATGTGAAGAGATTGTAGTTCAAAAACCCAATAATGTTTTGCCAAGAGCTTGCTGGTGAATTCTCTACAGAAGACTTCACTGCTTGCCCCTCTATAGATGGTGATATCTCATCAGATAACTTTTTTGGTGACTTATCTTCCACTGACATCTTTGGTGAATTCTCTTCAGATAACTTCTTTGGTGAATTCTCTACAGATGACTTAGTGGGTGAATTTTCTTCAGATGACTTCTTTGGTGAATTCTCTTCAGATGACTTCTTTGGTGAATTCTCTTCAGATGACTTCTTCGGCGAATTCTCCTCAGATGACTTAGTGGGTGAATTCTTTTCAGATGACTTCTTTGGTGAATTATCTTCAGATGACTTAGCAGGGAGATCCTCTTCAGATGGCTTAGTCGGTGAATGCTCTTCAGATGACTTTGATGGTGAATTCACAACAGAGGATTTAGATGATGAATCCTTCAGACTCTGAATCATTAGAAGAGAGTCATTTATATGAAACAATCCTATCTTCGAAGCTAATAGATTCTCAAACTATTAGTTTATTGGTCTGGTGACCAAAGGTATACCTGGATGCAGGAAGAAAGCAGTGAAGTTACTTCTCTCTTAACATTCTCTCGGATTATTCCATACATTGTTTCAACATAGGCCGTAAGCTGCTGTTTGAAAAGTAAAGCAGGATATCTAGCATCTACTTGCTGCACCACATCGGTTGCAAGATTCGGGGAAGAGCTTGAACGAAAACCCTAAAACAGTCACATTTGTAATAAGTTACATAAATTTTGAGCGATATGGAGGATTCGGGAATAATGATAAGAGTTCAGAGCTTGAAAAGTCAAGCTACACGGACATCAAGAAAAGAATTTTGTTTCCGTTTCCTTGTTACCTGTGTCATCCTTCCAAAAAATGAAGTTGGATGAGGAGGTTTTGTTGGACTTGAGCCAGTTGAGCTCTGTCTTATGCTTCTTTGAAGCAAGAATAAGAGTGTTGATGTGTTTGTTAGCCAATAAGCCAAATGATTGTCGTCCTCCTGATTCTGCATTAATAAGCGGATGATTTTGTTAAGTTCTATCTAATACAACTTTTTTTTTGGGTCATCTTATCTGAACCATGGATATGCATGCTTTGTCAAGCCGCATATCCAATGGCCTCTGACTAATGACCGTAAGTAATACAAAACAAGTAAAATTCCTAACTTCTCAGGTTACCTCTATTGCAGAACCAAAAATAGGAACAATTCGATCAAAGATACTTGTTTTTTCTGCTTCAAACATCTTCCAGTGTATAAGACATTTATATATTGTAAGAGCTGCAACAGGCTTTCCATGACTGAAACCGACGTTTTTGGATACACATTTGAGAAGAACATCAACAAATTCCTGCAGCATAGAAATATGACAACCAACTAACCAGTGAATAAGAAGTATGAAACTATTAATTAGGCTAATGTTTTCGTTAGGCACATACATGGGGTTGTCTTTCAATTTCAGATCGTCTAAAAGATTCTGTCCCAAACTTTTTTGACGGTATAGGAGCATGTGGTTCCTGTAAGAATGCACAAAATATCCGTCAAAGAAGTTCTATTTATAAGGAATTGAATGTGCAAGATGTAAGTCTATCACAGATCAGTTTATCTAGTTCATCACTTACATTATGTCCATTCTCCACAGGCTGAAAGACGTAAGGGGAATAAGTCAAATATTTTTTTCAAAAAATTTTACACGGAAGTATGAGAAATTGTAGATTTACCGGTGGTCCTGTAAATGACACCTGGGGAGACATTTTCCGGGAAGCAGGATTAACCAGCGCTTGCTGCCGGCGAATTTGTTCTTCTGATTCCATGTCAGAAACCTTTTCCTCAAGCCTAATTAAGAGAACAATAATCAAGTAACTAATCCATATGTACTAACTAATGCGAGTGCAAAATATACTTCAGAGAAAAGATAAAAAGATTGACATTCTGGAGAAGAAAGGACGTCAAACCTTTGCATTGATGTCTTCAACTCAATTAGCTTGGTCTCTGAGTCTAAAACTTGTTTCAGCCTCTCTTCACAAAGTCTACTTGCTTCCTCGTACTTCTTTTCTGTTTCATCTACTTTCTTTTCCAAGGAACGTACCAGATCCTGATGAAAAATTATCAGAATCAAGTTAGCGATGAAGACAAAATCCACACAGTTAACAGAGAAATGCTTTATCTATGGTCTAATTCAGGTTTTTGTTTTCATCAGCAAGTTTTCTTACCCTCTCATCATCATCAATTGAAGCATCCTCTTTCATTCTCTCCTTTGTAGAATTGTTCCCACTTTCATTGACTTTCTTCTCTAATGAACCTACAAGTGCCTAAGAAGTGGTTCCATTCATCAGTTCAATGGGACTAATAAACTGAAAACACTTAGTTGATCCATTTGGTTTTCTTTGGTCGTGCTACATCTGTAGAAAGATTACCTTGAGCCGCTCATTCTCAGCTGCAAGATTGCTCACGGTCTCGTAATCAGATGAGACGTTCTCCTTCAACTGCTCTGTGATATTTGAGCTTGTTTCGTCATGTTTTCTGTCTAATGCATCGATTTTCTCCTCCAAGGAACTTACCAACGCCTAAGAATACGTTATGCTCGATCAGATATATATTATCAAGAGGAGAAAACGAAAGTATGAACCTCAAATTGTGTATCAAAATCAGTATCTAGAAAAATCCTACCTTCAGCTGTTGATTTTCAGCTTCAAGTTTGATGATCCCGGACTGATCAATTACAGGAACTTCTTCTTTTATCCACTCTTCACTTACTTTACTTATTTCTTCATATTTTCTCTCGGATTCATCAACTTTATTATGCAACGAACTCACCGACTCCTTTTATGGAAAGATGATAAGACAAAAAACGACGAAGATACACGTAAAATCATAAACATGATCTTTCAACATAGACACTGCTAACCAAGGAGTAAAAGGCTCAGACAGAGTTTTATGACTAACCTTAAGCTGTTCATTCTCAGCAGCAAGATCGTTACTCATCTCAAGTCCCTTAGAGAGTTCTTCAATCTCAAGTTGCATGTCTTGCAAAGCGGACTGCAAGTCTGAGATCTCCATACTTTTGGTTTCTTGAGTTTCCTTGAGCTGAAGTTTTATATCTGTTAAAGCGGACTGCAATGCTTCGATTTCTTGAGATTTGGCTTCCTCGATCTTCATCTGCACCAGTACACTGATCAGATGCCTCAT
>NC_025701.1:1703064-1730911 GCF_000633955.1 Camelina sativa | reverse complement strand
TCAGACAGAGTTTTATGACTAACCTTAAGCTGTTCATTCTCAGCAGCAAGATCGTTACTCATCTCAAGTCCCTTAGAGAGTTCTTCAATCTCAAGTTGCATGTCTTGCAAAGCGGACTGCAAGTCTGAGATCTCCATACTTTTGGTTTCTTGAGTTTCCTTGAGCTGAAGTTTTATATCTGTTAAAGCGGACTGCAATGCTTCGATTTCTTGAGATTTGGCTTCCTCGATCTTCATCTGCACCAGTACACTGATCAGATTCCTCATACAGAACCAACAAAATGATCCAGTTTTACAATGAACAATTCTTCAAAAAATCAAAGATTTTGCGTCAGGTACTGTGTCCAGCATAATATCATTGATGAAACGATGTGTACCCTCATCTGTTTCTCAAGCTCCAAGTTTGAAGTGAGTTCTTCCACTTGATTTTCCAGCTTAGTCTTAGCATCCTGAAGTGCTCCTGTTTCTTTAGCAGCCTGAAGAAGTAAATAATTATAAGAAAATCTCTGCTTATATATTATCTAGTGAATTGGTAATAAAAAATTGACACTAGAGATAATAGATTTATACATTCTCCACAGAAGGCCTTATAAGAAAAGAAGTTAAGACTACCATTTTTAGATTTCGCAATTCTCGGCGTGCAACTTTCACTCTCCAGCTGCACTGAGTAGTAATGGCTGCTTTCTTCGTTCTCACATAATGCTGATGACACAAACATCTTCGGATTTGACTCTGTGTAACCAGTAGGTTGCATGTCATCAATATTCAAACAAGTAGATGTATGTGATAGGTATAAAATAGGCAAAAGTAGAAACAATTTCATCAATATGTGAGCTGAAACTTGCTTGAATAATGATTGTCGCTCTTCTCTTCTTCCTAAACTGAAGTTCGACACGGGCAGCTTTTGCTCGCATCCCTGTCTGAACTAAACAAGCAGACGAGCACATGCTTTTATAGGCATTCTGGCAAATATAAGTCCGTGCCTGCTTTTGTATCCTCAGGGAAGCAGCTTCTCTTCGCATGGTCTCAAACCAAACGCGTGCCACTTGTCCTAAATTTAGTTTGGGGAGGGAGTAAGAAAGCCTGATAACATTTTTTCAACAAGTGTATACAACATGTATTACCTCTACATACGGCTTGAATTTCTGTTGAAACGGCCTGCAACAACAGAAACTTCTTGCGAGATTGATAAGTGAGGAATTTTCTCTGTATAATCCGTGCTGAATGACCAAGAACTTCAGCTCGGTGAGCATCCAGTTCTGCCATTTGACCTGCCCTAAGAAACACCTTTGTCTTCCCAATCTATGCTGCAAGAAAATTATTAGTGAGGATTACATATCGAATGATATATAAGCAGACACATAAAGGTAGAATAAATCCAGTGCCCTTTACTTGTGTTTTAGTAATTGCAAAACAAGCTACACACTAGATAGCGCGAGGTAAGATTATGAAACTGCACCTGAAAACCTTTGAGGTCCACTTTTGCTAGTAGCTTTTTGCAAGCGTCAATTTCATCATAGCTATTAACATAAATCCAGAACCAAAAAGTTGTTAAGTGATGCTAATACCAAGTCTCTTATAAAAATAAACCACGAGAATATGATAAAATGTAAGCCAAATTACAGGAATTAAGTATTGGTTAAGCTACCTGCTCTTTGTAGACTCTGGATATAAAATTCTGAACCGGGTCAAAAACTCGTTGAAAGGCTTTCTAGTAGGATATCCGGCGCAACTAATCCTAATGGCTTCCATGACTCCCTGAGATCAGATACAGGAAGTTCCACAACATCATAAGAAAGCTTAATAATTTGATGAAGTTGCAAAATTCAAAGGTTCTCTGAAACATTAAAAGCTTACCCCACACCTAAGTTGATGCAGAATATTAATGTTCTCAAATATTTCTGGCTTAAGAAGGTTATTTGGTTTAACACATCGTATGTAGTGTGGCTCCGTGGTGCTCAAACTCTCGAGCAAAGATTGCAGTTGTTGCTGTATTTTAGTAGGTGGTGAGAACCAAAGTAGAGATTATAAGCAGAATCAAGTTTAACTTAACAGTAGTTCAGACCTTAAACTGAGAACCTATTGATGAGAACTTTGATGTTTTGGACGATTCCTCTGGCAATGGTGGAAACAACGATGATACAAAAGTACAGTCTGAAGAGCTCAGGAGAGCTTGATGTTCTCCAACAACATAATCTTTGTTCTTGTCCAAAAACAATTCTGTCTGATAAGTGACCTGGAATTAAACAAGAATACAGTCATTGTACCAAGATAGTTTACATCAAGACAAGCATTATAGCAAGCAGTTCGGGTTGTGATGATCACTAACATCACCAGCATAGTGGCAAATTGTAAAGTCTGTTTGAGCCAATTTTGGCTTCCCAAAACGTTTGTGGTCTTTAAAAGTCTGGTACAGCTTTTGAGAGAATGTATCATGTGTTGATCTTGGAAACATGCTGTAGAAGCAAACAGAATCCCAATCATTTTTTATGAAGACAAAAGAGAGAAGCAACGAACAAACATGACCTTTTAACATTACCAAGCCTCGTCTAGAAGGGCAATGATACCACCAGGTTTCTGAAATGAGAAAACCACACATCAGATACTCAAACCCAATATATTAACACTAGGTATGATGAACATAAGTTCTACCATTGTACATTGTGTTCTCCTAACCTTTTCAATAAGATCAAGGACATCCTGATTATCAATGAACTCTATGTAACTCCAGTCAATCTCTTCTTTAGTATATTCTTCTTGCTCCATCTTGAACACATGCTGTAGAGAAGAAGAAGGTTTGTATAAATATTTGGTCAGCGGAGAAACAGATCAATCTAGTGTAAATCTCCAACCTGGTTGAAATGTTGTTGCAGCTTCTCGTTTGTCAAATTTATACAAAACTGTTCGAAACTGCAAATTGTTCGTGAAAATGAGAAGACTATGTTGGAATTAACAAAAGAATCATAACCAAACAGGCAAACCACAGAACTGCAAGGAACGGTCAATAACCAGATAACTATATTGTTCCAAATCACAAGAAAGCTCTTATCTAAGCAACTGAAGTACAACAAACCATCAGCTTAATGTTAAAAGAAGTTAAACCAGAGAGCATAAATGTAGGAAGCAATGTAAGAGTTCAATTATCAGTTCCAGAGATTTAACATGTCAGTGAAAACAAAAGCATACCGGTTAAGCACCTGTTTGTCTTGAAACTCTCGAATCCATAAATATCCAGAACACCTATAATATGTTTTGAACTTGGATCTTGGCCGATGGAGTTATTGATCTTGGTCACGAGCCTGTACGAAATAAAATTGAAATATCTTACATAGAAACCCCAAGAATAAAATAAATCCTTAAAGAAAAGTTCAGTTATAGTAAACCTACCAATCGAACAATTTAGAATAGACAATCTTGGCTAGTGCATCTCTTCCTAGAGCTGCACTATCAGGATCGAGAGACTTTGTAATACTTTCATCACGAGTCACCATGACCCTTTTGCACAAGGAATCTTCTAGAGCTTTCTCATCACACCTGCAACAAAGAGAAAGACGAGGCTCTAATTCTGGCTGACCATAAAAAAGTTCATCTGAGAAAATACAGAGTAGTGAAGCATTTTACATGAAAAGTTCTGCAGTCACTTTTAGATGGAACCGGGATTTTTCGTCCTTAGGTTCTGCATCTTCTGATTCTTCACCCTTTGCAAACTCGATGTTCCCTAGATGAAGGATTGCAGCCACTACTCGGAAGATTGCATCCTACAGTAGTAGAATGTAAGAAGAGTTGTTCGCATGACTCGGCATGTAAAGTGACTAAAATAAAGTACCTGATCTTCCGAATTGATCCCAACAACGTCCATAGCTTTCCTTGTAGCTATGTATTCCTTGGAGTCATCAAGCCCATCCAATGCATAACAATTAGACTGATTTAGATAGCGAAATGTGCTTGGTTTTCCTAACTTGTACCTCTCAGTTTCCTGAAACCTCATGAAAAACACTGTTTAGTCAACGTGAATCTCATGTAAGGTCCAGAATGGGACATATAGGATTTCTAGCTAACACCGCCTTAGAAGAGATCAGGGCTTACTTGTTCTGGTGCAGCGCAAAGCATGTAAAAGCAATGGTAGTTTCTTTCAGGGTCAGAGACTTGACAAACCCGCGACCTCTCTAGCAAATATGTCCTAATAGCAGCTCCCGAGATCCTTCCCCTATGATCGAACTGAATCTCCACAAATTTACCAAAACGACTGCAAAAAGGAATTTGTGTAAGTATCTTTAAATGGGTTCAAGAATATACACAAAATGGACAAATCAACAAACGTGAGACGCCTCTCGTCCACCTTGAATTATTGTTTCTAACGGTTTTAGCATTGCCAAACGCTTCTAAAACTGGATTGGACTGCAAAACAGGGAAGTCAGTCAGAGGAAAGTATGACCAGATATGCAAGAATGTAGGAAACTCACTACTAAGTCTATCTTTTGCAAGAATGTAGCCTTGTATTTTAGGAAATTCATTACCTCTAAAACTTGCTGCTCCACGGATCGTCCTTCACTCTCAGCTCTTCCGCCCATGTATGCAAGATATCGCATGAGCATCTTCGTGCTCTCTGTCTTGCCAGCACCGCTTTCCCCACTCACCAAGATAGCTTGACTCACTCCCTCGTTGATCATTTTCCTAAATGTTATATTTTTGGTGATTGTAAGGCCCAAAAACAATTAAAAGTGCAACCATCCATAATACAAGCTAAATAACACAACAGAAGAAGTTACCTGTACGCAGAATCTGCAACCGCAAAAGGATGTGGACTCAACTCACCAAATGCTGTACCCTTATACTGTTTCATTGTATCACTTCCATAAAGGTGGGGCAATCTCTTAAAAGGATTCACAGCTATCAATATATTTCCTGTGTACGTCTGGATTCATCATTATAAAAAATTAGCTTGCAAGAAACTGTGTAGACATCTTTAGATCACGTGATGGTAAATGTAAACAACAAAATTCCTTGAAAGCAAAAAAATGGTTGAATTCAAAAGTGGTATAGATAGATGGGTGGAGCTTACATATATTTCATTAGCATTATATCGGCACTTGAGGTTGAGAAGAACCCCTGGTTCATGCAAATATGCAAGCTTTGTCATGTCGTCTACCCCAAGTTCAGGAAACTCGGGGTCTTTGGGGTAGACAGCATTTACCTTTGCCACAACCTAAGAAACAAATGCATCAGAAATGTGCCTTTTTCTCATTATCTAACAAGTTATATAAGTACTAATATTTACCGTCTTTCCCGAGCAGTTAACAGTGATATCATCAGCGTTAACTTCTTCAACTTCCCCATCAATCCAGGCATCATCTGAATCCTCCACCCAGACATGAGACCCTACAGTTACTTTGGCTGAAGCAGCCTGCGCATTAACCACATCATAAACTACACAAATCGAAACATGGTACTCCGAGAATATGAAAATCGAATAGAACAACAAAGAGCCATGAATTTTCTCCAAAAAAAAAAAATATCGTTTTTTTTTCTTTCTCTCTTCAAAATTTCATTATTATTAAATCAAAATTTAAAATCAACGACATTAAAATCGACATCACACAACAGAGAGAGAGAGAGAGGAACCAAAAAGGAGTAATTTTTATTGAAGAAACAGCAATGCGATTTAAAGAATAGAAAGCTCGTACCATAATCACGATGGAATCTGATCAGAAAACAATCTCGGCTCAGCAAAACCCAACGGGAGGAGAAACATCAAACACATAAAATTTTGAAATCCCAATTAACAACATGGATCCATAAGGAAATTGACAAACGAACATTCCTCTTTCCCAACATAGAGGTTGTCTCATCAGCAGAACATAATCTGGGAAAAAAGTCTCATTCTCTCTCTCCGTGTTTATTTCTTCTTTTCGTCTTCCCTCCCACCCACGGACGTTGGGAATCGAACGGAGAAGAAGAATCATGAAAACATAATTCTCTCATTCCGAAATTACCCTCCTCGTTAAACCGATCCGGTTTTCTTCAACGGATCTAAATAGAAACAGAGTAGAAGCGTCTTTCTTTGTCATTAATGGGCCTATTGTTTTCCTAATGGGCTAGAATTAATGTGCCAATTATTTTCCTAAGTCTAGCCTAAACGGGCTCAAGGCCCGCGGGCCTAAACGGGCTAGACTTATTATGATTTCTATCATTTTATTCAAAGATCAAATTAAATTGTACAGAAGAAACCACTATACGCCTCCCGTCTCCTCCGTTTACCTCACTCCGCTGCCTCCAATGGCGGGTTTCAGTTCTCTGATTCCTAGAACGTCTCTCAAACGCGCTGTTAGTTGCGCAACCGGAAACCTAATGACGACGTTGTCTCCTATTGCTGCAGCACGTAATCTCTTTACCGGAGGGGGATGTGAAGAAATTTATGGTTGGTGGTATTGCTTATAAATTCGTTTTTGTATACTTTGTTTAAGTATATTGCACATTGATGTTTTTGGTCAATGAATTGGAATCTCTTAGTTCGAAGTTGGAACTGATTGCTGTAAAAAAATTGTCATTTAGCTAGTCAAGTTCTTCTTTCTGTAGACTGTTCTTATTAAAGTTGTTGAATCCTTTTTTTAATTTTGAATCTTATTGTGTAGGTGACCGAAGAATGTTTTCTCATTCCAATCTAATTAGGTAAAAGCTCGATTTGGCAAAATCCATTTTTTAGAGCTGCATCTTAGGTGTCGGTTTATTGACTCTGATGTTTTACCATACTTCTCCAGAAATCACAACACCATTGGTAATCCTGGCGTGCTACTTGGTCCATTTCAGTATCTTCTCAGGGTAAGTTTCCATTTGTGATATGTTTTTCGTCTTATAAAACTTCTAAAAACATTGCTTAGGAATCTGAACAGTGTAATGAATGTCAGGTACTGATTATCATTGAAGTAAAAAAAAAATATTTAAGATTCTTTTTGTTATACATCTCATTGTGTGAGACATGCTATTTCTCAGGTCAACCAGAAAAACAAACCCGCCTTTTTAAGGGTCCAATCAATGAGTTATCAGTTTGTGGCTGATTCTCATGTATCTCCTAGACGTATTGTGGAAACTGAGGTACAATAGAATACACTGAGGATTGGCTTTGTGTTTTGCTGTCTTAGTATTAGTGTGAGCTCAATTAAGTTTCTCTTTCAAACAGATCTTTTACATCTTGAACAAAAAGTTTTGATTTTCATTCAGTGGCTTGTAGCTCTCTCAGTAGTTTCGTATAGTCATATAACATAACTAGTATATCTGATGATCAAATTACTTTCTCTAATCCAGTTACTTTTGGTTAGCGATTCCTGAGAATTTTGGCTTCCATCATGTATATCTCTTGCGTTATTGTCACCAATAAGATTCTTGGGATGCTTAGTTTTCATCTTGTTGTAGGATGAGCAAGATGTTTCTAAATTATCAAAGAAGGAAAGTGCTGGAACCCCTAGAAAACATCAACTTGGGGAGAACATACCCAAGAAGGATAAAATAAAGTTTCTTGTAAACAATGTAAGCAGAAATTTTTAATACATTGAGCTATTCCTTTTTGCCTTTCTAGTGGCTTTGCCAATGCTGAGAAGTTCCCAAATGCTTGTTTAAACCTTGTTTTTTTTGCTCTTATTGTTATTGCTTATCTGTTGACTCATCTGTCCAAACCTTTATTACGATGTGAATGCAGCTTCTTGATATGGAAGATAATAAAGAGGTTGTTTATGGAGCTTTGGATGCTTGGGTTGCTTGGGAACGCAATTTCCCCATTGCTTCCCTCAAAAGAGTCATAGCTATTCTTGAAAAGGAACAGCAATGGCATCGAATGGTCCAGGTATCTATCACCCGAATGTTCTATCAAATACCCAAGAACATACCGACTGATTTTATAGTTACTAAAAAAGTAATAGAATCTTTTAGAGGTTTTCATTTAATTTCCCCTGTTTAATCATTGTAGGTGATAAAGTGGATCCTAAGTAAGGGACAAGGGAACACGATGGGGACGTATGGACAGTTGATACGGGCTTTAGATAAGGATCGCAGAGCAGAAGAGGCGCATGTTATCTGGCGAAAGAAAATTGGGAATGATCTGCACTCTGTACCTTGGCAATTATGCTTACAAATGATGCGCATATATTTCCGGAACAACATGTTACAGGAACTTGTTAAGGTTCGTTATGTTTCCCCTTGTCTCTTCACTGACCGGACATTAGATAGAAAATATTGCTCTTTGATACTTAGACTAAACTAGTAAGTTATTTTGTACTGACATCAAACCTTGTTTATTTTGTATATGGGTTATGAAGCTATTTAAGGATCTGGAGAGTTATGACCGTAAGCCGCCGGACAAACACATTGTGCAGACAGTGGCAGATGCTTATGAGCTTTTGGGAATGCTAGATGAGAAAGAAAGGGTAGTGACGAAGTACTGCAATGTACTTGTCGGTGCAGCATCTGATGGAACATCAACAAGATCTTCAAGGAAGAAAAAGAAACCAGGTAGATGACCATTTTACACATATATATGTCCTCAACCATCTATAAAGCCATTGATACTGAACTCATGTGCTTCTTTCGCCTGACCGCATGAGTTTTTAACTGTTTAACTTGTGATTTCAGAACTTAGGAATACTGAAGCAACCACAGAAGACGTAATAGATGCAGAAACTGCTGAGTTACAGGAGGAGCTAAAAGTAAATGTGGATACAAACCAAGATTCAGAAGGTGCCACTGACAAAGATGAAGCATAAGTTGTAGGATTTAAAATATAAATCTCTCTACTTGATGGACTGTAATGTTTAGAGTTTAAGGTTTGAGTGCGTGACTAGTATTACAGAGACATAGGGCTTTAGGTTTGCTTGTCAAGGACGCAAAAGCAAAATTGTGTTATACCGTAACCGAACCAGATCACGTTTGGTTTATTTCGAAAAATTGGAAAATGAATGTACGTCACATATGACATAACTAGACTAACTAAACATAACCACCATTCAGATTAGGTTTTGTTCACATCCAACGGTCTAAGTCAATAACATCTAAAATAATAGGGAAAAATGCCATAAAGATTTAGGGAAAAATGTCATTAAAACCACGAACTTTCAAATTTTGGCCATTTAAACCATGAACTTTGTTGTAGGCCATTTAAAACATCAAGTTTTGTTGATTAGCTTTTTTAAACATGAAGTTTCGTTGACCAAGTCAAAAAAGACATGACGTTAAATCCGATAATTGACCTACTAACAGACGTTACTATGCCGTTAATCACTCCGTTATTGACAAAATGACATCGTTTTAATGAAAGCTTTAATTTGAAAAATGTCATTTAAACCATGAACTTTTTAATATATGCCATTTAAACCATGAACTTATAAATGTATATCATTTAAACCGTGAAATTTCAAATTTATATCATTTAAACTATAATACATGAAAAAGGTGATCAATCCTTTAAACTCTAGTGTAGTGTCCTAAAACAAGATAATCAATCCTTCAAACTCTAGTGTAGTGTCCTAAAAATAAAAAAAAGATTCAAGACAAATACAAAAAGACACAAAATACATGACAAAGATCGAAAAAGAAGGATGAATTGATGTTCTTCATTCTCTTTTTCACAATCGCATCATGAGGCAGAGTAGAAGAAACAAGAAAGAAGAGAGAAACTAAACTAGGGTTAAACGGTTTAGCCGGTTAAACTTATATACTTGTGCGGTATCTAATAAACCTACCGAACCAAACCGAAATCCAATTTTCCAAATCAATTGCGCCGAACGGTTAGGCTTTCTCTTTTCTGTTTGCTTCGATAACCAAAATTTTCAGGTTGTCTAGTTTTCACCTAACACCTAAGGCAAGTTCAAAGTTTATATGACAAAAATTTGAAAGTTCATGGTTTAAATGACATACATTTACAAGTTCATGGTTTAAATGGCCTATATTTAAAAGTTCATGGTTTAAATGACATTTTTTTAAACTAAAACTTCCATTAAAACGACGTCGTTTTGTTAGTAACGGTGTGATTAACGGAATAGTAACGTCTGTTAGTAGGTCAATTATCAGATTTAACGTCATGTCTTTTTTGGGTTGTTCACCGAAACTTCATGTTTAAAAAAACTATTCAACAAAAGTTGATGTTTTAAATCGCCTACAACAAAGTTCATGGTTTAAATGGCCAAAATCTGAAAGTTCATGGTTTAAATGACATTTATAGTGACTCGGTACGGTTTGAATCGGTTAGATCAGATTGGACCCCTACCAAAACTAGAATCTCCGTTTAAATTGGGTTTTAAAAATTGAAAGAAAAAAAAAAAAAAAGGTTTCGAAATTTAGGGATTGCGGGAGGTCGTTACGACGCGTTGAGCAGTGTCTCTGCGAACCCAGAGGTGAGCGAACGAACGTACTGAGCCTTCGAAACACAGAGATGCTTCGATTCGAGATCAAGTGTGAATGGGATATTTCGGGATGGAGTGATTCGCGCAAACCAAAAGGAATGGGTATCGAATGGGGAAGACCGAAGAGTAAAGTTTCCGGAGAAATCAATCGGACCTCCAAGGCCAAAGTCACCTTCCGATATAGGTAAAACGTTGAAATTAGAGATATAAAGTAGTCGTTTTTTTCACCCAATACGGAATGAGTTACTATAATTTTGGTAAACCTGATTAGAAGTTTATGGGCACAATGACGTAGTTCTCATCAACACTATGAATTCCATTTTAAGAATTTTTTTCTCATTTTAGATACAATGTTCCAGTTTCTGATCTCTCTCAGCTTTACGACTAGAGAGTTGAAACACCATATCTTGTACCCATCACCTCTTAAATAAAAATCAGCATTGCTTTATCACTCATATTTATAGTGGAGAGTGGGACTCGTTTTGGTAGATAGCTTTGCGTCCAATTTACTAATCTCTGCTTTCGTTTCGTATTGAAATTGATAATGTCAGTGGATTTTATGTTTGACTCTAAGAACCTCTTGTCAATCACTTTCTCTTGTTTTTGTTGCACTTCCTGTTGCAACTGGTTTAAGTCTTTATAAATTCCTGCCAATACTTGAGCTCTTCATGCAGCTACTAACTGTGTTGTCCACTGATATTAATTAGTTTTGGAAGAGAATGGCGGGTGAAGATTTGGTGTTTGCTGTTAATGGAGAGAAATTTGAAGTCTTGTCAGTTAATCCTTCTACGACTTTACTCGAGTTCTTGCGCTCCAACACTTGCTTTAAGAGTGTCAAGCTCAGCTGTGGTGAAGGTATTACACACACACTGTTTATTTTTCCAATGACTATCCTCGTGCTTTCATTCGGTTTATATGCTGCACTTCTCTGCTTGAATCTGAACTTCATATCTAGACTTGGATGATTACCACTTTTGTCTTCCACAAAAAGCAATATTCATGAATTTAATGTTTGAATCTGTAAACGTTGCTCCAGATCGTTAGAATCTATGTTTATGTACTCCTTCCTTTTCAGACTTATGTTTTGGTTTTATGCCACTCGTATTTACCTGAATTCAACCACTTGTTAGAGAAGTGTCTAGTAAACTGAGATGAGTTTAGGAACATGTTTTTTTTCCTTGTTGAATATTTCTGTGTTCTTTTGTTGCCTTTCCAGAATTTTCAGTGTTTGTATCTCTCATTAAAGCAATTATATTTTTCATGCAGGGGGTTGTGGTGCTTGCATCGTGATTCTATCAAAATATGATCCTGTGTTAGACCACGTCGAGGAATATTCTATAAACTCTTGCCTGACCCTTCTTTGTAGCATAAATGGGTGTTCCATAACCACATCTGAGGGACTCGGGAACACAGAAAAAGGGTTCCACCCAATTCACAAGAGATTTGCGGGGTTTCATGCCTCTCAATGTGGTTTCTGTACCCCGGGGATGTGCATTTCTCTCTACTCCGCTCTTTCAAACGTCCATAACTCCAAAAGCTCACACTCTTCTCCAGAATGCCTTACTGCTCTTGCAGCAGAGAAGTCCATCGCTGGAAATCTTTGTCGCTGCACCGGGTATCGTCCCATTGCTGATGCTTGCAAGAGTTTTGCTGCCGATGTCGATATAGAGGATTTGGGTTTCAACTCTTTTTGGAGGAAAGGTGAAAGCAGAGAAGAGAAGTTAAAGAAATTGCCTCCTTACAACCCTGATAAAGATCTTGTCACTTTTCCAGAATTCTTGAAGGAAAAGATAAAGTGTCAATATAATGTTTTGGATCAGACAAGGTATCATTGGAGCACTCCTGTTAGCGTTGCAGAGCTTCAAGAAATACTGGCAACAACCAACCCCGGCGGTGATAGAGGTTTGCTAAAATTAGTTGTTGGCAACACAGGAACAGGTTACTACAAAGAAGAGAAACGATATGCTAGATATATTGATATTAGCCACATTCCAGAGATGTCAATGATCAAGAAAGATGACAGAGGAATTGAAATTGGAGCAGTTGTTACCATATCTAAAGTTATTGATGCTTTGATGGAGGAAAATTCATCTGCTTATGTTTTCAAGAAAATAGGTGTCCACATGGAGAAGGTGGCCAACCATTTTATCAGAAACTCAGGGAGTATCGGTGGTAATCTAGTGATGGCACAGAGCAAAAATTTTCCTTCCGACATAACCACACTTTTGCTCGCTGCAGATGCGTCTGTGTATATGATAAATGCAGGGAGACACGAGAAGCTTAGGATGGGAGAGTATCTTGTGGCGCCTCCAATATTAGACACTAAAACTGTTCTTTTAAAGGTTCACATTCCTAGCTGGATTGCTTCTTCCACAACTGGTTTGCTTTTTGAAACCTATCGAGCTGCACTTCGCCCTATTGGAAGTGCATTGCCTTATATCAACGCTGCTTTCTTAGCAGTAGTCTCTCGCGATGCATCATCAAGAGGCATCATTGTGGATAAATGCCGGTTGGCATTTGGTTCTTATGGTGGGTATCATTCCATCAGGGCGAGGGAAGTTGAAGATTTCTTGACGGGTAAAATACTCAGCCACGGTGTTTTGTATGAAGCTGTGAGGTTACTTAAAGGGATCATAGTGCCCAGCATAGAGACCTCATACCCTGAGTATAAGAAAAGCTTGGCCGTTGGGTTTCTCTTTGATTTTCTCTATCCTCTGATCGAGAGTGGCTGTTGGGATTCAGAAAGAAAACATGTTGATGGACACGTCGATCCAACAATATGTCCACCTTTGCTGTCATCTGCACAGCAGGTGTTTGAAAGTAAAAAATATCACCCTGTTGGTGAAGCCATTATCAAATTTGGAGCTGAAATGCAGGCTTCTGGTTAGTACTATTGTGTTCCTTTGATCGTTTTTAAATAACCTTATAGTACTATGGTGAAAAGAGTCAAGCAGAAATGCTTTAAGATCTTTAGTCACTATGTTTATTAGACAAACAGCATAAGAACTTACATGAGTGTCTGTCTTTCCAGGTGAAGCTGTTTACGTTGATGATATTCCATCCTTACCCCATTGTCTACATGGAGCATTCATTTATAGCACAAAGCCATTGGCTCGGATAAACAAAGTTGGTTTTGGAGGGAATGTGGCACCAATTGGAGTTTTGGCAATTATTACTTTCAAGGATATTCCTCAACTAGGGCAAAACGTTGGTTACATTACTATGTTTGGCACAGGGCCTCTATTTGCAGATGAAGTTACTATATCTGCCGGACAAATAATTGCTCTTGTGGTAAGTCCAATTTTTACATACTTGCATGATAAAAGGAATGTAAATAGTTTAATTCTGACAACTAAACTCTCCTTTCGATATGGGGTCTGAATCAATAGTTCCATTTTCATAATTTGTGCTGTTTGGTTCACTCAGCTTCATGGGATGCTTAATCAACTTCCTTCAATATATTTGTCCATTTTTGGTGAACTATCAGGTTGCAGACACACAAAAACATGCAGATATGGCAGCAAATCTTGCAGTAGTTGAGTACGATTCAAAGAATATAGGAACACCAGTATTATCTGTGGAGGATGCAGTCAAAAGGTCCAGCCTTTTTGAGGTTCCTCCCCAATATCACCCCGAACCCGTTGGCGACGTTTCGAAAGGAATAGCTGAAGCTGATCGCAAGATACGCTCAGTAGAAGTATTGGAACTCCTTTCTTATCTCTTGATCTCGATCTATTCAAAATTGTTTTCTAATAGATTCTTACACTCATGTGTCCTGTTGAATACGGTTATGCAGTTGAGACTCGGGTCACAGTACTTCTTCTATATGGAGACACAAACGACACTTGCCTTGCCAGACGAAGACAATTGTCTAGTGGTTTACAGTTCAACACAAGCCCCCGAGTACACACAATCAGTGATTGCTACATGTCTTGGCATCCCAGAGCATAACGTGCGAGTCATCACCAGAAGAGTCGGAGGTGGCTTTGGTGGAAAAGCTATTAAATCTATGCCTGTAAGTAATATTTTGATCTCTAAATAGAAGTCACTAGGAGAGTAGCAAGAGACCTTTTTATTGTAATTTGATGTTAATGCTGTTGAAGATGATTTCAGGTTGCGACAGCTTGTGCGCTTGCTGCACAAAAATTGCAGCGTCCTGTAAAGATATACCTCAACCGTAAAACTGATATGATAATGACTGGAGGGAGGCATCCCATGAAAATAACTTACAGTGTAGGTTTCAGATGTGATGGTAAAGTCACTGCACTAGAGCTATGTATTTTAATAGATGCAGGGATAGATGTGGATGTAAGTCCAATACTGCCATTGAATATAATGAATTCCTTGAGGAAATATGACTGGGGTGCATTGTCATTTGATATCAAAGTGTGTAAGACAAACCTTCCAAGCAGAACATCTTTGAGGGCACCCGGTGAGGTACAAGGTTCATACATTGCTGAATCCATTATTGAGAATTTAGCATCTTCCCTGAACATGGACGTGGATGTTGTGAGAAGGATAAATCTTCATACTTACGAAAGCCTCAGAAAGTTCTATAAGCAAGATGCTGGTGAGCCTGATGAATATACTTTGCCTTTATTATGGGACAAATTGGAGATATCTGCAGATTTCAGGCGAAGAGCTGAATCGGTGAAAGAGTTTAACCTTTGTAATGTATGGCGCAAAAGGGGGATTTCTCGAGTACCCATCATCCATCTAGTTGGCCATAGGCCAACTCCAGGAAAAGTAAGCATTTTGAGTGATGGTTCGGTTGCGGTTGAGGTTGCAGGTATTGAGGTGGGGCAAGGGTTATTGACAAAGGTACAACAGATGGTTGCTTATGGTCTTGGTATGATTAAATGCGACGGAAGTGAAGATCTGCTTGAAAGAATACGGCTTCTTCAGACTGACACACTCAGTATGTCTCAAAGCAGTTACACTGCGGGTAGCACAACCTCCGAGAACTGTTGTGAAGCAGTGAGGCTTTGCTGTGGTATCTTGGTGGAGAGGCTGAAACCTACCATGAATCAGATTCTTGAGAATGCTCGATCCGTGACGTGGGACATGCTCATTCAACAGGTATAAAACTTAGTTACTGATAATTCTTCGTATATTAATCCAGTTGTCAAGGAAATATCTCCATATGTGAAACTGCAGGCATATGCTCAATCTGTGGACTTATCAGCTCGAACCTTTTATAAGCCAGAGTCCTCTTCCGCAGAATACCTCAACTATGGAGTTGGAGCCAGTGAGGTGAATCACATCGCCAATATTTTCAACCATTCCCTAAGACAGAATCAGTAATCCTCGAGAATATATGTAAAAATGTGCAGGTGGAAGTAGACCTTGTGACAGGTAGAACAGAAATTATAAGATCAGATATTATCTACGACTGTGGAAAAAGCCTTAACCCTGCTGTTGATTTAGGACAGGTAAGCATGAGTTTTTGTTTGGATTGTGGATGTACACTTAATGTTATATATAACAGGTTGTTTAATTGGCCTTTCTGTTTATTTTCTTTGAGAAGATTGAAGGAGCGTTTGTTCAAGGAATAGGGTTTTTCATGTATGAGGAGTACACAACAGATGAAAACGGACTTGTGAATGAAGAAGGCACATGGGACTACAAAATCCCGACGATAGACACAATTCCCAAACAGTTCAACGTTCAGATTCTCAACAGTGGTCATCACAAGAACCGCATTCTCTCCTCTAAAGGTGTTTTTAGCTAAAGAATCAATGAGATTCATCTCTCTCTTCTTAATATTGGTTGTCGCTGAAACTGCCTTCTTCTTCTGATGCAGCTTCAGGTGAGCCTCCGTTGCTTGTGGCGGCTTCTGTGCACTCTGCAACAAGATCAGCCATTAGAGAAGCTCGAAAACAGTACCTTTCATGGAAGTGCATTGATGGTGATCATCGTAAAGACATATCTGATATTGGTTTTGAGTTGCCGGTTCCAGCGATTATGCCAGTAGTGAAGCAGCTTTGTGGCCTTGAAAGCGTAGAGAAGTACTTAGAATGGAAAACATATCCTTAAAATAACAGAGTCAGATATCACTGAAGAATCAAAATAAAACAGTTTCTTAATTATTTGTGGTTTTTATATTTGAATCTCTAAATTAACACAGCAAACGCAAGTCACATATAAATTGTTAGGCCGTCAAATACATCATATATATATATATATATATATATATATGATATATTTGTTGTAACGGTAACTTTTTATCACCGCTGTGATCAAATTTACTTTTTTCTAATATATATTTTGTTCTGAGTGATTTCCTTTTTTATTTTTTTGTTTGAAAACCTAATATTTCCTTTTTTTCGTGTTGGCAACCTTTTCTATATAAACAATCTCTCAGCTCTTTGAGAAATCATAATTCTTCGAGAGCCAAAAAAAAAACCCTAATTTGTTCTGCTTTTTCTTTTTTAGTCTCTGTTTCATCTTGAGCAAAGCAATGCTAATGTCTTACAGAGAGGACTCAACGTCACCGATCTCGATGACCATCTGTACCAACGCCGTGGGAAGTATTACTCGTCTTTTGATCGCACCGCACGATCACAGATCTCACCACCATTCTTAGTCCGTTTCTCTGTTTTTATCATGGAGGATCTCATCGAGTTGGCGACGCAAACCATGGATGCATGCATCAATCATCATACGCGCCATTGTAACGAGAGGCAGGTTTGTTCCTTCTGAAACTACTCGTCACTATTCCTATTTGATCTCGCTACTTTGAATTTGTAATTTAACCCTAACTTGTTGCTTTGCCTACTGAATTTTGGTTTTATAAAGGCAATTAAATCTTAGTTGCAGTTAATCAGATGAACTTAGGCTGGCTCTTGTAGTTTTACGGTATTGACCTGACCTAGTGACCTATAACCCTTTTTTTTTTTATATAATCTTTGTGTCATAGTTAAGTTAACCTTTAGTTTTCTCGTTACTGTGGTTCCTATTCTTGATTTGCCAAGTCTGTGGGTGCAGCGGCGCAAGACTGTTTGGTTTCGTGGAAAAGACATGGTAATGAAATCTATTCTCTGTTTTTCTTTTACAAATTTTTTTTTTTTTCAGCATTCTTTTACAAATTTAATAAGCCTATATAGATAATAATATTGAATTGGTGGTAAAAATGTTTTTTTACTTTTGATTTTCAAATCTCAAATTTAAAACTTAATTTCAAAATAAGTGTTTTCAATAAGTATTTTTTATTTAAGTATACAAAATATTTTTATTTTAGTGTTTTCAAATTTATAACTAATATGTAAACCTTTTTTTATATAAGTAAAGTTCTTAAGTATAAATAAAATATTTTTATTTGAAAATAAAAACTAAAGTGTTAGATTTCCATATTGTGGAAACAAACCGGGCTTGACATCCGGTCCTTAGGATTTCCTTTGATCCGTTAGAGGTGTTATAAGTTCAATATGTTTTCACATAATGTAAATTTAATATCTAAGTTTTGATTTTCAAATCTATAACTAATATGTAAAACTTTTCTCTATAACTAAAGATTTTAACCATACATAAAAAATTATTTGAAAATAAAAACTAAAGTTGTCAAATTTTCATATTGTGGAAACAAACCGGGCTTGACATCCCGTCCTTAGGATTTTTTTTTGTCTGTTAGAGGTGTTATAAGTTCAATATGTTTTCACATAATGTAAATTTAACATCTAAGTTTTGATTTTTAAATTTTATAACTAATATGTAAAACTTTTTTTATAACTAAAATTTTTAACTACATATAAAAAAAGAAATTTGAAAATAAAAACTAAAATTGTAAAATTTTCATATTGTGGAAACAAAGCGGATTTAACATCCTGTCCTTACAATTTCATTTGGTCCGTTAGAGGTGTTATAAGTTCAATGTGTTTTCATATAATGTAAATTTAACATTTAAATTTTGATTTTTGGATTTACAACTAATATGTTAACTGTTTTTATTTAACTAAAATTCTTTTACTATACAAATATTTAATTTTTCTTTTCTTTAAAACTAAAATGTTATGTGAAAACAAAGTGGACTTGGTATCTCGTCCATACGATTTCTGTTGGTCATTAAAGATGTTATAAGTTCAATCCATTTTTCATATAATGTTAATTTCACACTTAAATTCTGATTTTCCGATTTACAACTAAAAGATAAATAGTTTTCAGTTAATTAAAGTTTAAACAAAAACAAACCGGATATGGTATCCAGTCAAATTTCTCTGTTATAATAGGTAAGGTTAAAAAAAATTTGATTAAAGTTCTACAAATTAATCATTATTGACGTGGAGTGTAACAAATTAATAGGGACACTCGTTAATTGTACCTAGTCTTGCATTGCATCCCACACTGTGGTGTGTAATTGTACTTTGTAGCTTTGGTAGGTATATCTAGGACTAGTATTTGTATATATACTATTATATATACTATTAAAAGGACGACTACTCATATATCAAACAAGAATTACAAGCAAACAAAACAAATGGAATTAAAACCAAACCCTAAATGTCTAAACATAGACAAAAAAAAAAATCAAAATTTGTTTAATTTGTGCGCAAAGAAGTCGGCTAAGATATTATTTGAACTATCGTAGATGATATTTATGTATCCAATTCCAAATAGAAAGTAATTTACCAAAAATAATAATAAAATTGTTTTTTTTTCTTTTTTTTTCTTTTTTTTTTGAAAACCAAATAATAATAAAATTGTAAGCCACATAATTCATGTAAAA
This sequence comes from Camelina sativa, assembly GCF_000633955.1. Taxonomy (NCBI): domain Eukaryota; kingdom Viridiplantae; phylum Streptophyta; class Magnoliopsida; order Brassicales; family Brassicaceae; genus Camelina; species Camelina sativa. The sequence continues at coordinate 1,711,802 of NC_025701.1, read as the reverse complement.
TTTCCCTGTCCGTCTTTGAAAGTGTGGTCGTTACTCGTTACCGACGCACACGCACCGTTGAATCTTTAGGGGCAACCAAAAAAGTCCAGAAAACAAAATTGCATACACGTGATCAACTCATGGGTCGACCTGATAAATTAAAATTAGAAATTTTCTTTACTAAATTCTTTTTGTGATAGAGAATTTATAACAAACTTTAGTAACAAGTCACCATCAGAATCAGATGACTCATCGTTTCCAATTTCCTAGGATATTTTCCGATGGATCCCTTGAAAATAAATTAATCTCTAAAGCCTTCTTAACCGTTGGTTAAATTACATTTAAAAACTCATAACCTTGATTAAGACAACCTTTGTACTTATTTTGTGTTTTGTCTTCCTCTTATTACTCTCTTTGGTACACGCTTCTAGATCTCTCTTCCTTCAAAATATCTTTTTTCTTTCTTTCTTTCTTTAATTTTTGATTTGTTTCCGATATTGAGAAATGAGAAAATCAAGTTTCGTCTCATTCATCCCTCGAATCAACGATGCTTAAGGGTTTGCCCCAAAAATTATATAAACACAAATCTCGATACTTACAAAGCTTGTGACTTTAATTCTTTTCTCTAACAAAGAGTAAAGCTTCTTCCTTTCTCTCCTCCTCCTCCTCTGTTTTTAATCTCTCTGGAGTCTGGAGCAAAGGAAGGAATCATGATAAATCCATTGTTATCAATCCAAAACTCCCCAACCAAGTTCTTGAAACCACCACTTTCGTTCGTTAGCAGACAACAACAACAACAACAAGAAGAGAGGCAGAGGAAGAACAATACCCTTTTCACGGTGGATACCAAACCAAGAAGAGCGAAGACATTCGCGTGTCTCTCCATAAGCAGAAGAAGAAACAACGATGGTGGTGGTGTCTCTGAATCTGGAGAAACGGCGGTGGGGTTTGAACAAGTGGGTGGTAAAAAAGCAATCTCGATCTTGTGTGGGTTAGGTTATTGGGTACAAGGGTCAAGATGTTTCCCATGGCTTGCACTTAACTTCCATATGGTTCACACCCTCGCACTCCAACCATCCACGCTTCAGCTTGTGCAATACTCTTGCCTTCTTCCCATGGTCGCTAAACCTCTCTACGGTGTTCTCTCAGATGTTCTTTACATCGGAAGTGGTCGTCGAGTTCCTTACATCTCCATTGGAGGTTTGTTTTTCCAACCTTGCTGTGTCTTGAAATCATCTGTCTCTCTGTCTTTGTCTGTTGCAAACATGAGATTTTAGAATAGGCTGCTGATTTAGCGACTCTGCTCCCTTTGAATATGTGCTAAAATCTTGAATGTGCCAGCTTTTCTGCAGGTCTTAGCATGGGGTTCAATGGGAATATTCCAAGGAGCTAGAGAAGTCCTTCCTTCTCTCATTGCGTTTGTCCTGCTAAGTAACCTTGGAGCATCCATCACCGAGGTTGCAAAAGACGCTCTTGTTGCGGAATATGGTCTGAGATACCGAATCAACGGTCTCCAGTCTTATGCACTCATGGCTTCAGCAGCTGGTGGAGTCCTTGGAAACTTACTTGGAGGATATCTCTTACTCACAGCACCTCCAAAGTTCTCCTTTCTTGTTTTCAGTGGTTTGTTGGCTCTGCAGCTCGTTGTTTCTTTATCTTCCAAAGAAGAATCTTTCGACTTACCACGGATAGTAGAGACAAGCTCGGTTTTAGATAGTGTAAAGAAATCGTTATCAAATCTGACGCAAGCGATTCAGGCGGATGAGATCTCTCAGCCTTTGATTTGGGCAGCAGTATCCATTGCCATGGTCCCTCTTCTCTCAGGTTCAGTCTTCTGTTACCAAACTCAAGTTCTAAATCTAGAGCCTTCTGTTATTGGATCGTCGAAAGTTATTGGACAGATGATGCTTCTCGGTCTAACCGTGGTCTATGATCGATACTTGAAGACACTTCCCATGAGACCACTGATGTATATCATCCAACTCTCATACGGTTTGTCCATTCTCCTCGACTTCATCTTGGTGAAGCAAATAAATCTACGGTTGGGAATCTCCAACGAGGTTTACGTGCTGTGTTTTTCAAGCTTAGCAGAGATCCTAGCACAGTTCAAGATCCTTCCCTTTGCAGTCAGATTAGCCAGTATGTGTCCACGAGGGTGTGAAGGATCAGTCACATCATTTCTTGCTTCAGCTCTGTGTCTATCACAGATAGTTAGCGCATTCTTAGGCGTGGGGTTGGCTAATCTGATTGGTATAACGTCAAGTAACTATTCAAACTTATCTTCAGGGATTCTCGTACAGTCTCTAGCAGCTTTGATACCTTTGTGTTTCCTACACTTTGTTCCAATGTCGGAACCTGTGATTGAGAAAGAAGGCAAGAGAGGTGTAAGTAAAAGAAACAGGAGAAACAGACGTGTTGGGAGAGTAGTAGATAAAGGAAACGTTGCTTATCGACGGGAAAGAGAATCAGAAGAAGCACAAAGATAGCGTTTAAGTATAGTAAAATAAAAGTACGAAATTAGAATAGTGAAACCACAACTGTGACCAAGAAGCTTTTACTCTCTCGTGTTGGTCATGTATATTTTTGTCTATATATACTGAGATTTTTCCATTTTTTCTCTTTCTCTGTTTCTTGTGGCAGAATTATCATTGGTTCATGAATGTCATCTGAATTTGGATGCTACAGTGTCTCTGATTCTTGGAAAAAAATAAGATAGCTTCTTTGGCTGACTCCGTAGAGACCATCCTATTCTAAGTTGTCGAATCGTGTACTGTTCTTGGATCCTACGTTGAGGTGGATATCAACGATGTCCATATCTCTCCACAACCATAACCTAATACTTAACATCGAAGAAATAAGCTACGTTTCTTCTCTTGGGCATTCTATCGAACACTTGTCGGGCGTTCACGAAATTTTCCACAGTCGCTATAAAACTGTTGAAAACGAAACCAAGATTGAAAACTTTTACCATGAATCGACCTCAAGCGCAAGCAAGTATATGATGCCGTCGACACCCAGTAACCATCTGTGGCGAAACGGAGCAGACGTTAAGATCACGAATTCAAAACACACGGTCTCAACTGGAAGTTTTTTTAATTACAAGAAAGAACCCCGACATTTATTATATTTTACATCTTAGCCCCATAGTTCGGTTACGGTAAGATTGGACATCAACCAAACCGAACTCAACCCGGACCAAAATTGATTAAAATTCTTGGTACCGACAATGAATTATATATTGTCCAAAAATAGCGTAGCGATCACTTGATTTGAATGTTTATTATTTTGTTAAATCAAGTTCCAATTTTCGTAAAAGAAAAATTGCAATGGACGTCAAACAAAAAAAGAAACACAAAACCATAACTTAACAAAAAGACCACAGAAGGTTTCTTTCGTTCGTCAGATGGATAGAATTACATTATTACATAAAACTTGGAAAAACACAACTAATTTTATCTATCATAGGGGTACTTAATTACTATCCAAAAGTCAAACATAGTTTAAACACACAAACTTAAAATTAAACGGCCATAGTAGTTCCAACACCAGCCTTGTGCTCGCCAGCAGTGTGTGGTACATGACCATGACCTTGGCCTGTAGCATAGTCTTGGTCTCTGTAGCCGGGACCATATTTGCTGCTAAGTGAACCGGCATGGATCAACATGAGGTAGAGCAGCTGCGTGAACGTCAAGATTATAATGAAGGCTTCAATCATCTTCAATCTCCATCCTCTCCACCCTCCTATGTTTATTTGCTTGCATGCCAACCTTCACCAGTATAAAATTCGTTAAAACTAGCTACATATTTACAAGTCACACGCTTGCATCCAAAATACCTAATTTTTTTTGTATCCTGAATAAGTGAATATAAAACTTGGAAGAATAATAGTTGTCAAAATTATACCTAGATCATTTACACCATATTTCCAAAGATTTTAATTTAATAAACACACTGTAAGAATATTTATATGTCATCATATAAATAAATATAGTAGATTTGTATTACCCCATGGCAAGAGCTGTGACGGCCCATGCAACGATGGAAGTAGACCCGGCAGCGGCGAGACTATCGTTTCTCCAAAACCTAATATGATTAGCTCCGGCCAACTTCGATGTTATCCCTATCACCGCCGCCAATAGAGAAAACGTCAAGAACAACGGCGTTGCTCCGTTGCCTCCAAAACCTATTACATTTTTCAATATTAGAAAAATTAGTAACTCGAATAGATCAGATTAGCTAGCTCATTTATCTAGAGAAAGAAAGCAAAACAAAAACTTTACTTGGGTGGTGGGTTTGGCCGTTGATGTATCTATTGACACACCAACTTGCAAAACCAAGCACAATCAGGTACATAACCAGATTCAAGAACAGCAATGGTGCTGCTATGTTTCTTCCCACTGTCGTCGCCATGAAATATCCTCTTAATTAACACTCCTTTGCTACTCGAAACTTTCTTTCTCTCTGATCCAACAACAAAGCTAGCTAACGGTCTTCGGTGATGATGATCCTTAATGGAAAAGATATATGGGGACATCCATAGTTATATATACACCGAGCTTAGGTGTTATTTGGCAAAGGAACACGTGCCATGCGAGATAGACCCTTTGTGTTTAGCTGCTAACAGGTGGTGGGACACGTGTCGTGACGTTTCTCCAAAGTGTTGGATATAGGCCAGTGTTGTCATCGAGCTCGAATCTCCAAACTGCTTTCTTTTATATTATCCCCTTGTTACGTTTTTATCATATTAAATGTTCCCAAGTTACCAATATATTGGGGTCATTTATTTATAATAATCCACCTGGAAAGAATTAACATTTATAATATACATAGCCCAATATGTTGGGAGATTAATTTAATTTAAATATGTAATACTGAAAATTTGCGTGTATGAATTATTTCATGTTAACAAAGTTATTTACGACAAAAGAAAGAAAAAGATTCGATTAAGGATTTAGAAAATAAAGAGGAAAAATTACCACCGACTATAATATATATGGAACTTGGTTGTTTTTCTTTCTTTTATCTTAATCACGAAGGTGTCGATTTCGATTTTTTGATATATTACTACGATGGAAATTGACTTTTTTTTCAAAAGAGTTATACATTCGATTGCATACGGCACTTGCGCCCGACGGCTCTTCATGGGCCTGTTGGGTAAAAAACCGCATCTCCTTCCAAACATGTTTGTCACCGCATGGCTACTTTACATTTTTTTTTTTTGTTTCCTCTAAAAATAGAGCGATCAAATATAACAATTAACAAACATGAACTAGCTAATAGACAGAATGAAAGTTATGACAAAGATGATAAGAGGCCACAATGGTGAAGACTGTGGAGATGCTTAATCACCAGATTATTTAACTAAGTTACTAACGGTATTGGGTCAATTTTGAACAAAATTCAGTTGCCTTCACATTTCACAATATAATTTGGTGTAAGCAATGTTAACTGTCTGAAACATTTAACATTAGAGATCCTTTTCTTTCTTTTTCCTGTGTTTTGACAGGTTTGTTCTGTGTATATTAAGGCTTACATGATTTTTTTCATGAGACATAACGTTTTTTAATCATTTTATATAGCAGCAGCCATGAAAATCTGAGGATTAATGACTTATATAGCAGCAGTTATGATTATGTTTTGATGGACGAAGCTCCTCCGGTTTTCTCAAGATCCCGTTGTCTAGCTCGTTCCATTTTCCGCTTTCGCCATTCTTCCAAGGCTGTGCATATTATAAAATCAGTTGTTACAGTACAGATCTCTTGTTTGTCATCTTAAAGTTTCAAAACATAGACAAGAAGATATGTTGTTATATCGTTACCTTTCAAGCTTGATGCATCGTTTAGCGCACGGAAGTCTTTGAGGCGTTTAGAGAGATCAACAGCTGTAGTCTGCTTCACATCTTTCTGCTGCTCGGTTTCTTGTCCCGCGGATGCTTCCTGTTCAATTTCTCGAACCTATCCATTCAAAGACCATAGAGCCAAAATCTTTAATCTTTCGAAAGCATATGTGACTTGTAAATCTGTAATGCAATTAGAAGAAGTGGCTTCTAAATGTACAGTGCCCTTACTCTTTTGATGAGCTCTAAAGGTTGCATCTTGAGCCTAATCTCTTCAGCTTCCTTGATGTACCGAAGCTGAGCTGCATTTATCCAAAGGGTGTATATGTGTTTATGTATGATGCATGAACAAACTTTTTTTAAGTACCCAAAAATAAGACAAAGCTATTGAGTAATGTAGAAACACATCAACAATCTCTCAAAGTTCTGTCATCTCTACAAGGTTTTAGAGTGTGACTCTATTTAACAGCTTGTTCAAGTGTAGAAGCCCTAAATCCATAAAGAGTAAAAAAAACCAAGTGATATAATCGAATTCGAGAATTGAAGTGATACAGAAGCGTAATTCACTAAATCTAATCCAGAAATCTAAAGAACTATTCAACAAGATTAAAACTTTTTGTTGTTGTGAACAGATCTGAGAAAGACCCATGACAAGATGATCCATCAAGCACCAAACTTTGATCGTAATCAAGAAGAGAAGTTACGCAAAATCAGGATATACCCACAAGGAATTATATGACAAGAGTTTACAGAGTGAGAGGGAAATAGCAAGAGAAACCTGAAACGATCCGGCGAGAGGAAGAAGAAGAGGAGGAGGAGGAAGTGAAAAAGCCCTGAAGGAGAAAGAGGAAGATGAGAACGTTGACGACAGTGAGAGCAATTGTGGCGTTCTTGAACGAGAACCTCATACGCCATTGATTGTGATGATGATGATGATGATCCATCTTCCCAATTTCCAAAAAACCCAAATCTAAAATTGTTGTCTTTTCAGGAGGATTTGGAGTTTTTATGAAGAAACAAACATGAATCTTCTTCTTCTTCTTTCGACAGAGTTACCCATTCATACAGGTCTTTTGACTTTTAAGTTCTTGTCTGGTTTGGACTCTTTAAGTCTTCTTTGCTTTTTCGGCAAAAGAGTCTTAATAACTTGCCAAATATTTTGATTTGGTGGAATGAATTAAAAATATTTCTTATTTTTCTTTGCCACCTACAATTAACTTTATTATATATAAATAAATACAAAATTGGTCAACAATTAAAATGAATTATACTATCAGATTAAATTTTGTAAAGTTTTAAATATTTAAATAAATAAATTGGTAGTAGTTCTAAATTTGATGTAATTTCATCAACGTAAAATCCATAAATCAAAATTACAGCAACAAATAAAATACAAATAGAAAGAATTATAAATTATAATCTGATTGTCATATAAACATCTTTTAGTTGACCAATACAACAAAATGTATACATATTTGACAGTCAATGGAAACACAAAGGACAGTAGACAATATATAAGGTAAGTGATATTCATTCCTTGAAATCAACAACACCCAAAGAGAGAAACATAACTCTTATCACATTTAGATAGCTTCAACAACTATATATACACAATATGAAAGAAGAAAATAAACAAGAGCATTCTCTCTGAGGTAAACAGAGAAAACTGGTGGTACACACAGCGAAAGAAGAAACAAAGAACTACGAATTGAATGAACCTAAAGAAAAACCATATCCCAAAAAGCCGGATTAAAATCAAATCTAAGGTTGTGCTTTCTCTTATCGATTCTCCGGTATACTTTCTTCAAAAAGTATGGAGTAAAACTTGCAAAACTTGAAAAAAAAACCATAAAACAATGCCAGCTTTGGTAGGGGAAGCTAAACAGGGCGTCTCTCCTTCTTCTGTTCTTGCTGTCTTGGTGCTGCATTAAGAATGTTTCAATTGTTTTTGTTTTTTCTTAATCAAGATGACTAGAATGAGAAATCAAGAATCGAGAAAATGGTATTTAAAACTTACCAAGTCCATTAGCTTCTGAGGTTCCCATGATCCGCAGCCTTTTCACCGAGTTGATAAACATTCTAAACAAAAAGACGGAGAATAATGAAATTACATCTTAATAGAGACTAATCAGGCTTTGCATTGTCGAAACACAGCTCAGTTTTTCGATTCTTACCTCCACGGAACATCTCCCACAAGCATCCAATCTCCTTCCTTATCCTCATAAGTAAGTACACAGTCTGAAGATCCATCTAAAAGCCTTAGTGGTTTAGCCTTTTCTCGACAAGTTGTACCTTATGGTTTAAACAGAAAATGTCAAGTCAAGCTCCATAGTCAAATAGATCAAGATCAGTTTGAAAGTAAAAGCACTTAATAACAAGATCACTGACCTGTCATTCCGAAGAACATTTCCTCAAGCGTCTGAGCCAAGTTTTCGTAAGACGAATGAGATCTCATATCCACTTTTCTGCCTATACCAACACCATCCATATTCACCTTAACAAACCCTAAACCCTGAACTTTCCCATTCACCTTCACTGACACATCTTTGAGCTCATCATTCTTCACCACTTTCTTCTTCCCATCTTCTTCTTCTTCTTCGGATCTAGCCGCCTTCATAGCTTGGTTATTAACCAAACTGTTCATCCTGTGTGACCCAATTGGTGGCCATCCCACCACTTGACTGCCACAACAAATCAAGATTTCCACTTCAATTACTCTCAAAATTCATATATAATCATTTAAACAGAACATTCCTATGAACAAATTTTAGCATATGCATGACTCCATAGCGATATCTATAACAAATTTCCACATCAATAGCGTTTCTTCTCTCTCAAGATCTCACAAGATACATTAACAACTCTCTCATTCAGGGTAAAGCAGAACAGAAGCTAAAACTTTAACTTTCACATCAAAAGATTT
>NC_025701.1:1678972-1701519 GCF_000633955.1 Camelina sativa | reverse complement strand
GGAGGAAGAGTCAGCAGCGCGTTTAGAGCCAACAGAAGGAAAATCCTTAGCCGTAAGAATCCTACCACGCTCTCTCCACGCGCCACCGCCGAGGCTGAGCCCCAATCCTGATTCCAGCTGCTCACTCTCAGCCGGAACATTATTACTCTTCTTCCCCAACTCCAATTCTGAACCACCACGCATGTCAACAAGAAACCGTAGAATCCAGAAGATACCAAAAGTGAGAGTCTTTCAAAGAAGGGTAACCCAAGAAAAGAAGCTTGAGAGAATGAGGACACAGAGAGAATGGAGACAAAAGAAGAGCACGAGGGTATTAAGGGTTTCAGAGAGAGACGAGGGAGAGAGAGAGAGAGAGAGAGAGAGAGAGAGGAGGATTTGGTGGTGGAGAGAGTGATGAGGAATTTGGGGACCCCATATGTCTTGTAATGGCCATACCATAATCCCCTGTTTTCCCCCCCAATCAAAAAAGTCTTCTCTTTTTTTGTTATAAATATTGTTTTTTCTTCCAGACATTATCAAACCTGTCGTGCTCTCTCGTTGCGTTATTGTTGTGTTTGGTTCAGGCAACAGAATAAAGAGTCCCAAGAAACTTGTTTACAGTTGTGTGTTGTTGTGTGTGTGTGCAAGGATTTTGCTTTTGTCTTGGTGTAAAGAGGCTATATTGTAATGCTTTCGGATGAAGAGTCGTTGTTATAAAATATCAATTCTTTTTTTGGAGGTAAAAGGACTAATCAAGAATCTAGAGAAACTTATGCATTATAATATAATGGTTTAGGGGCATTAATGGTGTAACTTGTTTCTATTAAACCGCTCCACAAGTCTAAAAAGTATCTTTCTTTTTATTGGGAGTTCACTTTCACTTAATATTAACTTAAGTTCTGATACCACGATAAGGTTATTCCGAAACTAGTTTGTGAATACTGAATAGTGGATTGATTTTGTTATCTTAGTAGCAACCATTTGTACGTTTAAATTGCATATACTATATATAAAATGGGTTTTTTTGCTAAGTGTACTATAAAATGGTTTTGTGTATTAGTTACATTGCTCCTAGATTTTCGACCTAATTTAGAGTTTCTTTGATAGGTTGGCCATCTTCTGTATAAGGGCAAATTTGTTTATGATCATCATGCCACTGCATATATCGACCACTTGATTATCTTTCTTTTCTATAATAACTAAGATAATAGTATATTTTTAAACGTACAATATAATTTTAGTTGACAAACAGAAAAATACACCTTATTCATTCGTATTATTAACTACTGTTTTTTTTTTTCTTTTTCCTTAGACCATGATTGTTGTCGAACAAAATGATAAAATGTATATATAGAGAGAGAATGGTGGGAAAAGATACATATAGTAATTATAAAATCGTGGTGATGAGATATTCATCATGATGTTTGATGATCCGTTGTAAACTTTTGCAGGCGCAATTGCTTTGTGGAAAAATTACACTTTTGATCAAAATCATTATCAAGGAGTACGTTAAGATCATGCTCTAATTGATGGATTTTGATAGAAACTAAAAATCGATTCTGTCCGGGTTTTCGTGGCCTAATGGTAAGGACGGGCCTTGGTTGCAAACACAATCCGGATTCGAATCATGCTGGAGGGAATTATCTCACGAATATTCGGACACCCACATGGATATGGATCCTTACTTACGATATATTTGAAAATCCGGAAGGGGGCCTACCCATGGGTTGCCATTTCCCCAAAGGATTAGTCTGGGCTTATGTGAGCTTAGGATTACCCCTGAGTTAACCAAAAAAAAAAACTAAAATCGATTCTGAGTTAAATAAAACAAATAAACAGCCGGTTGTATTATGTATGAACCAAATATGTCTACATTTAATTATCTGGATTTGTATTTAGTTTTATTCTTTACCGTATATACCAATAATACCATCGGCTCGGCTACAACAACACTAACACTCACACTCACTCTCACTCTCATCATAAGGATTAGCTAAGTTCTCGGCTCCTGTCTACTCTTTCGGTTTTAGGCTTCAGAGTCTATATTCCACAAATGTATGTATCTGTTATGTTTTAATATAAGTTCAAGTAAAAGGATATATTTTAATATTTATTTCTACAAATAAAGAAAAATATGGCAATCTCCAACCCAATTCTATATTTATCTCTACAAATAAAGAAAAATATGTCAATCTCTATTTTAAAGCAAGTTTGCTCCTATTTACCTCTATTAGACAATCTCCAATGTATATCTCTATTTTTTCCTCTAAAATAGAGTAACTCAAAAATAGAGCATTGTTTTCCTCCAATGTATTACTCTATTTTCAACTCTAAAATAGAGTTAGTATAAAAAAATAGAGGTGAAAATAGAGTTGCTCTATATATAGAGCAATCCTATCATTTTCTCTATTTTAGAGTAAAATATAGAGTAGGTTTGGAGCAAATGTTACTCTATAATAGAGATTTGACTCTATTTTAGAGTGGGGTTGGAGATGCCTTTAGACCATCACCAATGTATATCTCTATTTTGTTTCTCTAAAATAGAGTAACTCTATAATAAAGCATTAAGTTAGTGTAAAAAAATAGATGTGAAAATAGAGTTGTTCTATATATAGAACAATCTGGAGCAAATGTTGGTCTATAATAGAGTTATGACTCTAAAATATAGTGGGGTTGGAGATGCCCTTATCACCTCTAAAATAGCAATCTCTATTTTAGAGGTGATAATAGAGCTCTGTTGGAGTAAAATTTACCTCTATTATAGAGTTTATATATTTTAGAGATAAAAATAGGAAAAACTATTAGAGATAGTCTAATAGATTTATGTTCTATGATACATTTTTGTCTTTGAAAGATAGATTTTGTTGATAAAAAAAATAAAATAACTTTTCTACTTTATATTGTTTTCCACATGGGATTAATCTAATGGTTTACATTTTTTCTATTTACCCAAAAGTAATTATACATTAATTTACAAATACAAATTAACTTTGTTTAATATGTGTGATAATATCAAAACATCCATCTATTAGGGATAGAGGGAGTAAAACAAAAAAACACTAAATATACCCCTACTTCTCTTCTTATAACCATAAGCCTAAATTTATAAAAAAAGTTTACATGAATTCTCTTCGGGTATTTTTCTTTATATGTAAATCTAGGATTTAGGTAAGTGGAATAAAATTACATTACAAAAAAAAAACTGAGTAAATGAATTTTTGTTGGGTTTTAATCCTTCTAGATTACACACACTTTTTCCCTTCGTAAAAAATTATATAAATTTATAAAATAGAGGGAGGAAAGGAAAATACACAAGATTATTATCAATAACATTAAATTTTGTTTACTATAGTCATTGTTGATTCATCCACTTCCAAAAAAAAAAAAATGATTTGGTACAAATACGAATTTAATGTAAAATCAGTAAAGTTAAAAATTACACAAAGCTCAGATCATCAGCAGAATATGTGCGATGCACGCGTCCGGCTCCACCTTTCTTAGTAGACCCATCATAGTCGGCAGGTCCACCACCACCGCAAACAAAACTGCACTCCACACCACAAATCTTACTAAAACATGAAAAAGGTCCATTACCTCCGTCTGTGTGACGGCGATTATGCTTCTTTATTGCTGGAGTTTTTCGCCTTGAACTCATTCCTCCACCGGCGGTTGCGGCGGGGACGCTCGCACTATCATAATCACTGCTGCTTATTTGGCTTGATCCAATGTCGTATAATGGTGGAAGTTCCATTCGCCATCTATCGAGCTTGGAACGTAATCCTTCAATGCTAGATTCGTCGATACTCCATTCGCTGAGTATTAAGCTCTCTGTTTCATGCGACCCATTTTTTGCCAATTTATCAGCCACTTCTGATGGCGATGGACCTAACTCTGATTCAGTTAAGATTCTTCTTCCGGCAAAATTTCTCATTGGTGTACCAAAATCATGATGAGTTTTCATCGGCGTAGCCATGTAGTTTGATCGCATTGGTGTAGATCCGATAATGTTTGACCTCATTGGAGTTGATCCAGCCATGTTTGACCTCATGGGAGTTCGCATTGTAGTTGATCCAACCATGTTGAAATGCATTGGTGACATTGCGATGATGTTGGATCGCATCGGAGTCGATCCAACTCCGTTAGGTCGCATCGGAGTGGATGCGATGATGTTTGATCTCAATGGTGTTCCATGCCTTGATAAGTACGGAGAACTTTGGCCACGATCATAATCTTTTATTGATCTTTGTTTCTCGTACATTGCCTTATTTTTTGGTGTTTTACGTGATTGATGGTTTGAACCATAAGGCATGACTTTTTGTCTCTCTCTTCTTGGTGCCTCCACATGAAGTTTCTCTATTGATGATGAATCTATGAAGTCTGATTCAATCGAATCATACCTCTGCTTTGGAATCTTAGGATTTTTGTTAGAAGTTGAGTATCCATTCAATTTTTTATCATCAGAATTCGTCGTGGTGGGTGAAGTTTCAGATTCACTGCTCACCAATGCGCTTGCCGGTTGTCTATTAGCCAAACGGCTACGTTCAGCTCTACTGAGAAGATCTGAAACTACCATGGAACTTGAATCACTTTTTGTGCGACGGAGTTCAGGCCTTGAGATTACAGATTGAAACTGCCTCGAATAAGGAGATTGTGGATTCTTTGAACTTCCTTTATTACTATTTAAATGCAAATGTTGTAGATGTTGATCCTCTTCTCCAAGCAAATCTCTGTATCCCACAGCAGAAGAATCCATATGGGTATAAAGCGGCATACTTCGCATAGAACCATCAAGCAATCCAACACCAATGTTCAAAATCCCTTGAGGTCGACCTGAGGTACGACGAACTTGAAGTGCAACAAATCTCATTCCCGGAGGTGGGGTGCGACGATACTCATTATTGTTGGTTCGATATCCAGGACGACGATTAGGAGGAATGAGATTGCTAATGAGGACACGAACTGTACCTACATGAACATCTCGAAACCAATGCAATGCGTAAATTTCGATAACAACGGCGGAAGTGTCAGCGTATAAAAACTCTTCGTTGACTCGAAATACGAATTTATCATTCCAAGTTGGGTTTGTTCCACCATTGTAGTCAACACGGGTGGTGAGTTTACGTTCAGAGTGAACCCAAGCCACCGCGTAAGTCTTCGTCTTGCGGGCCACGGGAGCCAAGTCTTGAGCTGAGATTATGTTCAACTCTAGCAATTGAAATGATGGAAACATCATCGACATTGTAGATTAATAAACTAATATTACATTAAAATCTATTTGTTGGATTTGAGAAAGTAGAGAATTGCGAGAGAGATGAGAAAATGAGATCTCTCGCAATTCTCGATTCACGATTCTGGAAAGTTGAAAATGAATGAAGAAGAAGTAGATTTTTTGATTGGTGGTGGTAATTTTCTAAAGAGTGGAGAAAGGTAATAATAATCATTTTGCTATAATTAGTTTCACGTATGTGAGAAAGACAACGTGTCTATTAGAAGTAATATGGTGTTTATGAGCTAAAGTTTACTAAATATGGAGGCAATCCTGAGGTATCAAGTTGACATTGACGATAAACTCAATTCTATAAATTTGAAAAATTTTAAAAATATATTTTGGAGTGAAATGTTAATGACTAAGAATTCATGACTATTATTCTAAAAATAGGTAACGATCCTTTATAATGAACCATATGTTTCACTTGCTTCTCCAAATATAACTTCTAACAAGATAAAGACTTCCCCATACACAAAAATAAGTGTGTCTCTAGTGTGTAGTCCAAAATGAACGGTTTGGAAAAGAAAAAGAAGTGAACCTAAACTAAACTGATAACTTACTTTTTGTGGCTAGCCTTGGGGGAAAAAAAGAAGAACATGTTACACGTCCTTGTCACATTTATAATGGGCTTCTTTTTTATTTGAATTAATGGACCAATGAATTTGAGACTATTTTATCCTCTTTTGTCTATTAATGCCTTTGCGGGGTCTAGACTCCACAAAAAAAAACTCAGTTCATGTGTGTGGACCTAATTGTTCGCCGCCCATAAGAAAGGTCTATTTTATTTAATCACGAGACACCTAACTTCTTTTCTCCTTCTAAATCGAAACCCAAACTAATTTTTTGAAATTAAAAAATCGAAAAAGTTTTGCTTTGGAGTGAGGGTGAAATAGATAGAAAGTAAACTTAAAGTGAGAATTTGTAAACAAGATAAAACAGTAAGGGTCAATTTGCGAAGGTTTTGCTGTCTCGTGTCTCCCCAGGAAATCTAAGTTTGAACCCCACTTATCCTGTTTCTTCTCAAACTGGGTTCACCACTTACGAACCTCAAAATTATTACATTGAGTCGTCGTAATCGTCGTGTTGGGGGTCCTCCGAGGAATCTTTGTGTGAACCACGACAATTGAACCAAAACGTGGCTTAAAAGTCGAAAACTTTGCAACGGATTTAGAAAGAAAAGACCCAAAAGGAAGATGCTGAAGAGTGAGGCATCTCTCTCGAGTTACTGCGATTCTGGAGATCTCGATACGAATTTGGACAGAACTGTTACGATTGGTGATTCAATTGACGCCGGCGAGTTCAGTTTTGCGAAACTCAAGGAAGAAGAAGATGAAGAAGACTGTGGTGAAGGTGACGAGGAGGAGGAGGTCGTTATTAAGAAGCTAGGGGTTGGTGAGAGAGATGAACAAGGTTTTGGGATTGAAAGACCACCAAGTCCTTCTATGCATTTAGCTGCAGGCTTAGGGATTGATAAGTTTGATTTGTTTGGTGATGAGATCAAATTTGATTTGCCTGGTTTTGATGATGAGAACTGTGCTGATTACTACAAAGGCATGCTCGAGGAGTATCCATTGCATCCTTTGCTTCTCAAAAACTATGCCAAGTTCTTGGAGGTATTGAAATTTTTTTTTTGACTCAGATCATAAGTGTTGTTGTATAATGATCAACTCTGTTTTCTATTAATGTCTTGTTGTTATGTGGAAACCAGTATAAAGGAGATTTTAGTGGAGCAGAAGAGTATTATCATAAGTGTACTGTAGTTGAGCCTTGTGATGGAGTTGCTTTAGCAAACTATGGTAGATTAGTAATGAAGCTTCACCAAGATGAAGCTAAAGCCATGAGCTACTTTGAACGCGCTGTTCAAGCATCTCCTGAGGACAGGTCTGTTACATCGTTCTTTGCCTTTACCATTGGTGATTCTGTGATGATAATTTACCTGACTGTAAGTAATTTTCCTTTTCAGTAATGTTCTTGGGGCATATGCTAGTTTCCTCTGGGAGATAAATGATGATGATGAGGACGAGGACTCTCTAACTGGACAAGGAAAAGAAGAAGTTGAGGTGGGTTTTGTTTTGTCACCTTTTATGTCCCAATCTCACTTTGAATCTTGTAGTAGTTATTTTAGCTCAAAGTAGACAGTTGTTACCACCATTTGTATTCTGCCTGGTGTTTTATTGTTAATAGGCTTTTTCGATTCAAGTCTCTGATGTTGAGTTTCGTTTTATTGTCCCCGGAAAAAAAAAAGGCTGATGCAGCGGAAAAAAGCAGCTCAAGCTTGTCAAAGACAGAAGATGGAGAAACGCTATGCAGATACGCGAAAGCGTTCTGGACTATTAATGGTGACCATGAGAAGGCATTGGTCTATTTCGAGAAGGCCGTTGAAGCCTCTCCGAATGATAGGTATCTCTCTCTCTTACACAATATTTTTTTTGTTTTTTTTCACATTTGAAAACTGAAATATGATCATCATCTTCTGATGTTTTGTCCAGCATTATTCTTGGAGAGTATGCTCGGTTCCTATGGGAAATCGAAGAATGATCATCAAGAATAAGAAGAAGAATGTCTATAGCTGAAGAAAAATCTAAGGTTGATAAGCTTCTCTTCTTCATGGAAACGGCTTGTTGTATTATAAGCTTCACTCATGTTCGTTATGTGTTGTATATTCAATTCAGAAACGAGAGAATCTCGTTAAAAACCATTTCTATGTCTTTTGCAGATTCGAATGTTTTTACAGGATCAAACTTAATGTTTCCAACTATGTAATATAAATGCTTATTGATCACTCGGACCACGTTGTCTCAAAAAGTTTAATTGTTGGAATTTCCTTAATGAAAGAGATTAATACTAGTACTAATCAACTCATAGACATTATGGTACTAGTTGGAATTAATAGTTTAGTAGTTAGTGTAATTGATTGAGAAAAAAAAACAAAGTTCTCTTTTTTCACATTTTTTGCAAGTAATTTTTGAACATTCCACCTTCCCATCCACCACAAAATTTTCTACCTCCCAAGAATCTGAACTAACAAAATTAAAATTAAAATATAATAACAATTTTCATGAAACTAAAGAAGTTTGGACTTAGGAACTAATATAGCCTCTTGGGAAAAAAGAAAAATTAAACTTGTGGCTGCCTCTCTCTCTCTCTCTCTCTCTTTTGAGGGATTGGACTCCTTTTGTTCTCTTCCTCTCCATCTTTCAATAGTCTGCCAAAAAAAACAATCATTATTATGATAAATTCCAATAGTAGTATTACCTTTATACTAATAAATATTCTACATCACATGTGCATGGTGCATGTGTTTTGTATGTATATCAGTATATGTAATATTATTATAAACGTATGATTCTAATGCATGTGTATGTGAAGAAAAAATGGTACCGTCATGTTTCTTCCTCATCAAGTTTTTGGCAAAAAGCAAACAAATGACAAGAAAGCCAACACCAGCTGCTCCTCCTACTATTATTGCCACCGTCTTCCCTGTTGCTCCTGTCCACATTTTAATTATTTTATCAATATCAAATGTACTCATACACAATGTTCATGTATGTACGTACCTATCATTCTTATAAACAAAATATGCACATCTCTATTTCTCCCTAATTAGTGGTAGACCATTTTTAATGAATTAAGACATCTCTTATGGGTACAATAATATTTAATGAAATCATAATAAATAAAGTAATGTTTTGAACAAAACTATAGGGAATATTGAAACTCCAAGGTGTATAACTGTTACCAATTTATTTAAAGAAAAAGTACACTTTTTTTTTTAATTTTTAAAGAAATCTTTGAGACTAAAAATGGAAGAACAAAGTCCCACAATGAAATCTTCAAATTAAAGTGAAAGATTAGTTTTAATCGGAAAATGTTCAAATTTTGAGAAAAAGATTGATTCTTTGAAAATGACTTCACCAAAGATTCTGATGGACCCAGAAATCAAGAACACTAACCTGTAGAAGAAGAATCATCTGAATTTGAAGAACCAGAGCTAGAGGACGAAGAAGATGAAGACGAAGAAGAAGAAGATCTTCTCGGGACACCATTAGGGTAATAACTATAAGCGATGAAGCACTTGTGTAGATAAATCTGACCGGAGATCGCGCTTCCACATTCCACCTGAGCTTTCTCGAGTGCGTTTTTAACGCATCCGCTGCAATCAGTGTCTCCGACATCTCCTTCGCATTGTCCTAAAACGTAGACAGATTCGTAAGTGGTTGCGTAGAATCCGTGGCCTGACACGACGCCGTTTTGCATCACCCCGAACGCCGTGTCCCTTCTCTCCGCGAACCCGGTCCCGGCGATGTTGCTCTTCCCACATGTCTTGAACAACATCTCCATCCCTGCGAGAAAACCAAACCGGAAACTTTCGGTGTAAGAACAACCAAACCGGTCTATATCGGTTTATAGACAAAACCTAAAATTGAAAACTTCCTAATTCACTTCTGACCGAATATGGTGTTGATTGAACCGATTCGATTCTAACCAAACCGGGAAAAATCTTATCCCAAAAACAGTTAATTGAGTTTTGATACAAAACCAGACCAGATGAAGCTGGTTTAATCGAACCGCTAGTTTGATGATTAGTCCGGTTCGATTGAAGCCAGCGAAGAAGAGAAGAAGAATGGAGAAAAGGGTAACCTGAAATTTGAGAAAAGCCAGCGACTTCATAGAGAAGATAACAGCCGGAGAGCTGAACTCTAGAGGCAATGGTTTTGCCACAGAGCTTGTCGGAGAGAACAGGAAGACGACTGACACAGCTGTAACAGTCATGATTGCTTAAATCTCCTCTACACTGGAACAGACCAGTGATGGTGGTAGTGCTTGTTCCTGTTGTGGTCTTGTAGAATCTGGTTTTAGTTGACTGAGAAACCAGTGAGCCGAACATAGCAGAGAGTGCTTGTGAGTATAAACCAGATGGATCTGAGAATTCCTGTTTTGCACATCCTTTGTAGATTAAGGTTGTGTATTCCGTTGTTGCAGATTCTACTACCACGACATTGAGATCTGGAAGCAGTAGACACATCATCAACAAGATGGTGCTGATGAATGAGATTGAAAGACCCATCTTAGTGTGTGTGGACTCTTTTGGTTTCTTTCTTTCTTTTTTTACTTTGGGGTGGAAGTGTTTCTTGGAAGCAAGATTGTTGGAAAAATCAAACCATTGGCTCTCTCATTTTGTAGAGATGTATGAAAGATCGAATCTTTGTGGGATTTTTTTTGGTTTTTGAGTTTATGTAATTAGTTGCTTGGTGGCTCAGTAAAGCTTTTTATGTTTTTTGTTTCTGTCTTCTAGGTTTCTGGGTTCTTGTTTTTTTGGCTTTGGCTTTGGATGACCACTCTTTCTCTCTCTCTAAGACATGTGAGGGGAGATGAGAAGAGAGAGAAAGAGTGAGTGAGAGAGAGTCTCATTTCCTTTTAACGCTTCTGAGCCATTCAGTTCTCAAACTGTACAAATGTTTGATTTACTGCAGCAAACAATATAAATAATTTATTGATTGAAAGCTTTAGATATGTGTTTATTTATTTGCTTTAGCTTCCTTTTTACCACCAACTAACTAGTGGCCTTTGAATCTAATTTAAAGTAAGTTTATCTCTAATATAATCTAAAGTGTCAATTTCTCATTGACTTACTTTGTGTTACAGTATGGTTTAGTGGTTGTTGGTTACTTTGGAAATTGGGTAGAGAAAGATACAAACTTTTCTTTCACTTGATAGCTGGCTGATACCAAATCATGTTTACGAAATTTAACTAATAACGGAATTAGAAATAATGGGCTATAAATGGAAAACTAAAAAGGCGAGAGAGAGAAAGAGTTGGAGGAAGTGAAAAGGAATCTAAGATTGGTGTGGGGAATGGGAAGATTGTGAAATGTGTTTTTTGACCAGAGAGTACAGTCAAAATCTCTGTCTATCTCAGGGTTTTCTAATTTCTATGACCACCAATCACTTTCTTTTGTCTTCATTTCATTGTCTGTTAAGACTAGGAATCCCTCAAGACTGCCCTTGCACAAGTGTTTAATTCTTACCGTTTAGGTCCAACAGATTTACTCTTACCATAAAGTGAGCAGCTAACTTTCTCTGAAACACAACGCTTCATATGAACTCTTTCAGACTAAAGATAGAAAGGTGAAGAATTGCAGATACTTAAATACTTAAAAGTAATGATGTTACAAGAACCTTTGGACTTGAAGTTGTAGATTGGGAAGAAAGGGAGAGCTCATGTGTATGTGATTGTGATTGTGATTGTGAAAGGACCATCAAAAAGCTACCAAACAGAACTGTAAAGATACAACAAAAATCGAAAGATTGAGGATTTAGCTACTCTTGATGATGTGGCTTAAAAATCTCTTCATGAATCTTGTGCAGAATCTTCGGTATTGTCATCGCCAGGTAAACCAAATATCCTGAGATTACGGTCCATTGAAGCGACTGCTATGTATTTGGAGTCGGGTCCAAACTTAACACATGTTGCTTTACCTGCAAATTCATGGATTTACAATGTTAGCATAACAGACTCAAAAAAAAAAAAAAAGAAGGAAGAGCAGTGACTTCAAAAAGCTTAATCACAAAGTATTTACCTGTACCGGACAGGTCGGGAAGGGTCTTGATTGGGTTCCATTCTGCTTTTACACTAGCTGTTTGGAATACTCTACAACATTGAAACACAAGTCTTTTGATTAGATGATCTGCAAAAAGACAAATCCATATATCCAAAGTGCATTTTTGGTGATAGTAGGTTCTTTGAGTTTGCATAACTATCTTTAAAAATATCTCGTTATCAAAGTTATCCCCTAATTTAAATAATGCCCTACATAGTGTGTATCAAATTAAACCTCACCTTATATCTGAAGCAGCAATGCCAAGATAAGATCCACTGTGGTCGAACTCCACTGCACAAAAAATTTCATTCAGGTCTTAGTAAATGAAAAACTAATCAGCAAAAAGGATTACTAGAGTGCTCAGATAGTTGAATACCCGAGTTTGCATCTGGAAAGTCAAATGTTCGGAAGTTCTTTAACTTGCGCAAGTCCCACAACCTAACACCATCTAGTGCAGCAGTCTGTAAAATTGAAAAATAATAGAAATAGTGCTCAGTCAAAAGGAAACTGGTGATATCCTTCTTTCTACTTAACTTAGGTCAAAGTACTAACCGCAAGGAAATAACCGTTCTCAGAGAATGATACAGAGGTGATTTCCCCAGTGTGTCCACCAAACTTTGCCACATTTGCCTATCAAAAGACACATATTAGATGAAAGTGAATTGAGAATCAACTTACAAGTGAGAGCAGTTTGATGATCGAGGAAGGTCAGAGAGATTTTACCTGACTTTTTACATCCCAAATCTTAACAATAGACTGAGCGGTACCAGTTCCAAGAATGAGACCATCGGGATGAAAAGCAGCAGCCGTGTAATCCACCTCATCGGAACCATCTGTCACCTGAATGACAACAACAATAATGAGAAAGACGCACTGACAAAAACATTTATTTTAACGAGTCTTATTTCGCATTACCAATAAAGGCAATGCTTAACGAATCTTTTGCACATAGTATATAAGCATGGTTATGTTCACATTAAACAAAGAAAAGCTGAAACTGGAAAACAGGTATCAGTAGTTGCTTGTGGATGAAAATGTTGGGGACCTGAGCAAGGCATAAACCGGAGGACAGATCATAGAAGCACCATGTACTGTCAAGAGATGCCGACACAAAGTATTTATTCGTTGCGTGGACAGTTACAGCTCGCACCTGAAAACCACATCATTGCTTTTACATTAAACAGAACAAATATGAATAAAAGGAAAAACTGTATGAGACCTGTAGAAGTTCTTCAGTTACATCCTAACCTCTGCAGAGTGATCTTTTAATGTATGTCTACATGAATAGTTCCCATCCTCAGAACTTCCCCAGATACGGACTGTCTGCAGAGTGTCAAAACACCAAACTAATCAATCGATCATGTAAGTCAACTGATTTGCGGCTGTTAAATGACAAGATAATCTCCTAGTGGCGAGTACTACTCATTAAAATCATGACTTACCTTGTCTGATGAAGCAGTCAACACAAGATCAGCGTCACCAACAAACTTAATGCTTGTAACCTGCAAAAGGAACAATGCATGTCAAGCACAAACCAACTAAGGAAAAGTTATAAGAAAAAAAAAAGACTACGGCAAAAGACAGACCTTCTTTGAATGACCAGTCAACGTTGATAAAATTTGTCCTGAAGGACGATCAAAGAGAACGGCAGTTGTATCAATTCCTCCAGTAGCAATGATATCCTGGTTACCACATATAAAAGGAAATTAAGAATATTAATATTATGAAGAACAGATACAGGAATCTGCGCAAACAAAAGGTATTGAATAATAAATTAATGCAATGAATCAATACGAACGAAGCACTGTTTAGTATGAAAATAGAGACAATTGTATACTTTTTAAGCTAATTTTTTTCTTTTCCCAAGAATAACATTGATAAGCTTCCAACTAGGGATTCACGAGAGTACAAATTAATGTAAGCGCACAAGTAAGCATGTCACTTTGACTATTAATGCAGTGACTTCCCAGAACAGACAAAAACTACACAAAGTGATGATGAATGAAAAATTGAGAAGTTCCAGATGTCAAACCTTAGAATGTAGGATGTCCATTGAAAAAATGCCAGGTTTGTTGGTCTTGTGAAGTGGGTGGCTTGAGAGTTGGGTGAACTTCTCCAGAGCATCAATTGAAGCCAATGTTTTAGGGATCTAGAGAACCAATGAGGAGATATTATTAAGACAGAAGAACCACACGCAAATCCAATTAAACTCCAAAAATACAGATATCCTCCTTGTATGGTACAGATAATAATGTATGTGTATGTATATGTATAGCTAGCATGTTCTCTCTTGCCTTCTATTTTCCAACTAATATACTGATAGATGTGCAGCTGTATGCGTTACCTGTCTCTTTTTACGTTGCTGAGAAAGAGCAGCATTACAATCTGTCAGTTCTGTGATAACTTCAGCCGAGATTCCAAGACGCATTTTCTTTGCATCAGGCCCCTGTTCACCATCATCCATAGCTATATTGCAACGATAAAACAAAATTGTTACAAGAGATATGACCACAAAGCCAACTTAATTTGAGAAGCAAATGTGCAAGAATACCTCTTTTGCCATTACTAAGAGCAGCATTCGCTGTGGAAACTTCGGGGACTGCAGGTAACTGCCTTTCAGCCTCAGCGAGCAATTGGCGTGATTCGTCTCTTTCGTTCTTAAGCCTAGCAATCACACGGCAAGCAGCATCATGCTGCAAACAAAAGGAAAAGATTACCCCCAAAAAATCCATCAATCACCGTTATCACTAGCAAAAAAAAAAAAAGAAAACATCCAGGAAAAGAAAACTAAAGTACGTAATAGATATTTGTAATTCATGTAGTCTGATAAGGTAGTGGCAGATACACTAAACCATAATTACCTGATACAAAGCATGACTTAGCTCTTGCCTTGCAGTATGTAATTGTTGTTCCAGCGAAAAATTTGATAGTATCAAACTATCCCATTCCTACAAGCACAACAAATGGATAAACTTTTAATGCATTTGTTTTGCCTAAGTCAAAATAACCGGTGAACACTTTTGTTTGCAATCTGCTATGCTAAATGAACATACAATTCAATGTAAAGAGTAGATTGAAATCTGCTATGTTAAATAACTCAAATAGCCATGTAGACCATAATCAAGTTCATTGATCCGTAATAGAAAAACACGGAAAAAGAAGTATAGGTGAAACAAGATAAAACTTACAGTCTGGAACGCTCCAAGCAATCCAGGGATGCTAGATGCGTGTAATGCTTTCGGTTTTACGATCTGAAAAATGGTCCCGGAGAACAAATCAGGCTTTAATAAGTTTCTACAAACAGTGCTCTGTGACAAATAATTCCAGCGGTTGCATCATTACCTTGCCAGTTTTGATGGGAACAATGTCCTCAATGGTATGTGGTTCACCAGTAACCGGGCATTTCCCAAAATCCTACAAGGTAACCAGAAGCAATCTACAAATTATCACGGACGCATACACAGGAATGTTCTTATCTTTGCAACCGCAGATACATTATCAATTTCTCATATCAAAGGGATTTTACTAGTAGTTCCCACAAGAATATAAACCAGATGCATTGACAAATCTGAAATATAACCAGGCAAAATTTTGGAAATCGTGCATAACGAGCATACTAGTTCCAGAACATTTACACTAAGAAAACATCTGAAGAGCTGAAAACCCTAAATAGGAGTCGAACGAACGGAGAAAAAGCAAAGAGCTAACTTACCAATATATGCCTCTCGATTAGTCGCTTCTCGTAGAGCAGACCCGACTTCTTCGAAACCACAGGCTCTTCCGGAACTTCGCCGGAAACTGTACGGTATCGACGGTGTTAACAACAGAGACCAAGCAAAATAAAAACCCTAAATCGGCAAATAGAGAAGAAAGAGTGGCTTACTTGCACAATTCATCTTCTAAGTATAAACGAAGAAGAATAAGAAGAAGTATACGCAGCAACTAGAAGACTAATCGGCGAATCCCTTAAGAGACTGGACTAGGGTTTAAACTACTACTCTCTGGTTCCGGCGCTACTAAACAAAAATCGCAGAAGCTTGGAGAAGGAGGATGCAGACGGAGAGAGAGAAGCCAAAAGAAATTGTTTAAGCTGCAGACAAAAAAATTAGAGTTCTCTTGCTATTAAAGTTTGGGCCTTTGTACATTTAAGATGAGATATGGGTTATTGGGCTTTTTATGAAGCCCATATTTATAAACGGTCTATATAGTTCATTCTCTTGGAGATTACACCATACGTGTGCAACACTGCACTGCAAGCTTTTTGCCGATCGAAGATGCTCCTCCTATATATATTTCCTTGTAAAAAGTATCGATTCATCATATCAGCTTTGATCTCAAGCTGTTTCTTTTTTTTTTTTTTCCTTTTACCGAACAAGTTGCTATTTTTTCTTTCTCTTTCTTTCTCATTAAATTATTTCTTGCAACCTCATTAATATCTCTAATTCTTGCAACCTCATCAAGCATGTTTATTTTATAACAGATATACCAACCAAAAAAACAAATACCTGAGTGAGTGAGTGGTGATACGTATATTTTATTTTGTATATGATCTATATTAACTAGTCTATGTATATTTATTGTTAAACAATATAATTTTGGTGGAATCGTATATTATGGATAAATATCAGGAAAAAAAAAAAACTTGGATACTCAGGGCAATGATTTCAAATGCTTCACAGAGTTGGGGACCAAATAGAATGTTGACAAGCTATGTCACAACCATGACCAAAACAAAACAGCTAAATAAGAACAAACAGAAATATCGCCGTATAAGTAATTACTGCGTAATATATATATATAGTCTATGAAAGTTATAAGTTTTTACAAGTGAGGGGATATTTTGAACTTTGAATGTTTAAAATTTTAACTGAGTGATAGTCGTATTTACGTTTATCTATATACATATTCCTGCCGATCTATAAACGTATCTTTTTTCATTTGGTACGATCGATCAGTTCATTAATTTGGTTATGGACCTTATGGTTGTAAGAAGAACAACAATATAAGAAAACGACAACTCGAAGTATGGTATGCTAATTAAAAACTATATCACTGTCACGGAATTTTTATCCAAAGGAAACCATTTTCATATGAAAGTTGTAGTGATCGAATTTTACTAAGCATCACGTAACTTTTTTGTTTTCCTCGAAATTTGCATGAAAGAAATAAATTTGACTTTGTACAATCTCTTTCCTTTTTTATATTTCTTCCAATTTTTCACTGACCTGGTCTCTTTATTTTCTTTCTTTTGTTCTTTGCCACTTTCTTACCAGCACTATAAAAAATAAAAAGGAGCCAAGTAAAAATTTAGAAAATAACAAAATAAAAATGCTAAAAATAAAATAGAAAAGCTAACTCTATAAATAGAAGGCTTAATTTTAGTACTTCGAAGTCAGAAAGTCCAAAAAAAAAAGAAAAATTATCGCGCGAGAAAAAAGAATATGGGTCAAACTCCTTTTTACCGGTCAACTAAGTCATCACTTAAGGTGTGTGGACCAATGTCTCCACGTCAACTCAAATTATACACGTGTTACCATTCATTACACGCCACGTCACGAGAATAAGAAACTCTAGGACCAGCGCGTTTAACGTCAATTGCCACGCTGGCATTTTTCTCAAGGGACTCCTTCATTACATTAACATACATATACGTATAGATAGATAGATACACAATATAACCAAAAGTATATATAAATAAATTGGTTACGATAACTTCCATAACTCTCTAATTTAGTTTTCTCTAGAAAGCTGTAAGAAATCTCTTTTCTTCTCTGTCTTAAACAACAAACGTTTTGGTGTTAATCGTTATTTCTTGTTTTCGTTCCAGTATTTTAATTCTGTAGATTTTCTTGTTCAGAGACCATCACTCCTTTGGTACCACATTCAAGAAGCCTCTCTTCCTGGGGAATTTGCTCTCTCGATCTTTTCCAGGAAACATTTTCACGTTGGAGGCTATAAAGAACACATAAACATGTCGCAGGACGTCATTTCGTCTCACGAGCAGCTCTCCATGGTACGTAAACTAATCCATGTCAATCACTTTTGAGTTCTTTCTAATTCGTGCAATGCTAATTGTTTGTTCTTGAATCTGTTTTAAGCCCTTCAATTCTTTTTTGGTGTTTTCTTTTCTTTATCAAACATTGGTTTGCTCATATGATTGGAAAAAAGCCTTTTTCTGAAAACTTTGCATGTATATCCAAACGCTCTTTAAACTTTATTATATGAAAAGTCAAATTTATTTCTATGTAATTTAGCCCAATGGAATAGAACAATGTTTCTAAAATCGATGTTTTTAGTAGGTAACATCGTTTTCTTGATTTAATTTTTTAGTTATTCGGGTTTATCTTTTGTTAAATTGCTTCATTCCTTTTACTTACTTTTCTGTCATTTTTTGTTTTTTTATAACTCGTTTCATCATCTAAACGTCTGAAACGATAATTTGTAAAGCAAATTCTTTAGTTCTAAATTCATTTGTACGGTGTTCATTGTACCTTCCTGGATAGCTAGCCAACCACAAATCATCACAAGACATAGATAGAATAAAACAGTTTTTCAGAATTCAAAAGATGCTACATCTCTTTTTTAAGTAAATATAATTTGAACTTTTTAATAGCTAATTATTTATAACATCTTTTTCCTTTATTTATATGTTAAAATATAATCATATGAATTTTATTAGAAATATATTAATTACTGTATCAAGAAAATTATGATTCTTGCTCTTATCTTGGCCTTTATTTGTTGCTGTTAAAGAAATTAGGTGTTGGTTATAATTAGGCAATGTTTTGGTTCTAAAGAAACACTAGAATCCCAAAACTTTCCTGTTATGGAAACTCCCCCTCCTTATCGTCAATTTCTTCTATAGATTCTGTATTGATGAAAACCACATAGAACGAACAAGATCTGATTTGTATAAATGTGTAGTTATCTTTAAACGAGCACTGTATTAGATTAAAACTAATTAACCTTTAGGTTATCTGAGTTTCTTGTTTTGCAAGAAATTCCTACCAAGTGCTTTTTATGCAAGCCTTCAAAGTATGTCCAAAATAAATAAAAATTTGCTTGTATAATTATTCACTTCTTTTATTTTCAGCTAATTCGATATTATATTTACTGTTGTTGTTATTTTGTAGGATGAGATCACAAGCCCTCTCACCGCGCAAATCTTCGATTTTTGCGATTCACAATTGTTTCAAGAAACGTTCAATCAAACTTCTGAAGTGACCTCTGCTTCAAACGTTGGTTGCGGCTATGTCGAAAACAACAGCAACAACTTTCCTGACAAATCCAACAGTGGTTCGAATCAAGATCACGAAGACAACAACGACAACGCCGATTTATCCATCATATTTGACTCGCAAGACGATTTCGATAACGACATCACAGCTTCCATCGACTTCTCTTCATCAATCCAGTTCCCAGTCTCTGATCAACTCCAAGAGCAGTTTGATTTCACCGGGATTCAACTTCACCAGCCTCCGAATACTCTCTACTCTTCCTCCTCCGGTGAACTTCTGCCTCCGCCTTTATCAGCTTTCGAAGAAGATTGTCTTTCTTCTGTCCCAAGTTACAATCTCGGCTCCATAAACCCTTCTTCTCCTACGTGCTCTTTTTTGGGTAATTCCGGTTTACCATCTTACATGGCCGTAACCGGGAATATGATGAGCGCCGGTTTAGGATCTGGATTTTACTCTGGTAGTATCCATCTCGGTTCTGATTTCAAACCATCACATGACCAATTGATGGAAATCCAGGCTGATAATGGTGGAATGTTCTGTCCAGATCCAATCAAACCCATCTTCAATCCAGGAGATCATCCTCTCCAGGTAAAAATTTGTTTCTTCATCTTGTGAAGTTCCAAATTAAAAGGCTTTAGTAAACCGGTCTGACACGAACCGGTTATGGGGTTTTGTTTTGTTATAGGGACTTGAGGGTGGAGAGAACCAGAACCAAATGGTGGCACCGCCGGTTCTTCCGCAGTTAGGGACGGAGATAACCGGTTTAGACGACCCGAATTTCAACAAAGTCGGGAAGCTCTCAGCGGAGCAGAGGAAAGAGAAGATTCATAGGTACATGAAGAAGAGAAACGAGAGGAACTTCAGCAAGAAAATCAAGGTCTGTGTGCTTAACCATCATAACCGGGATTAAACCATTGGTTTATACATATACCGATCTATTCAATTTACTTTTTTTTTTGTTGGTTCTGTTTCGTTTGTAGTATGCATGTAGGAAGACATTGGCAGATAGTCGTCCAAGAGTTAGAGGAAGATTTGCAAAAAATGATGAATTTGGTGAACCAAATAGACAAGCTTGTTCAGGCCATCATGAAGAAGACGA
Organism: Camelina sativa; assembly: GCF_000633955.1. NCBI lineage: Eukaryota > Viridiplantae > Streptophyta > Magnoliopsida > Brassicales > Brassicaceae > Camelina > Camelina sativa. The sequence continues at coordinate 1,681,332 of NC_025701.1, read as the reverse complement.
TGATGATGTAAGATTACTAGTCCGGTTATGAGTTTGTTTTTGTTTAGTCTTTGATCAAACCGTATTAATTAAAACGAGGTTTGGTTTGCAGGTGGGGGTAAAGGAAGAAGAACAATTAGTTGATTCTTCGGACATATTTTCACACATAAGTGGTGTGAACTCTTTCAAGTGCAGTTATCCAATTCAGTCTTGGATTTGAGTTGGAGTACTCATTACATGCATGTGCTTATTATAAGTTACAGCCCAAAGAAAAAAATAGTATTGATTATAGAGGTCTATTTGTATATTTATTAGTACATTAATTTTTTTGTCCATGACTCATGGTTTGTCGAATAATTAGAACATAAGGAAGAAGAGAGATGAATAATGGGTTTAGGCAGGTAATTATGAATAAAATCGTAGTTGAGGGAGAGGGTTTGTTTATGTTACATAGAAAACTACAAAATTTTGTAGATATGTTATATAGTATGGTATGATATTTATGATGTCTATTGTATTTGATGGGTGTTGTATAATAATAATAATCATCACTTGAACATTATTTATAAGTAGTTGTTATTTTCTTTTATCATTTCTCTTAATGTACCAACACACTTCCTAGATAAACAAAAATTAGATTCAAAATTTAGTGAAATAATTGAAGTAAAAGAATATATCAAGCGTGCTTTGCATTTTGAATTTAAAATTTCATAGATAATAATACTCGTCAAGAAGCAACAAAAACCTCGATCCAATCTCACGCCCAAGGTCTAACGACAATAATACTTTTGTCATTTTTTGTTGGTAGGTTTATAAAAGATTCTTAATTTCGTCGTCAGACATTTTAGAATTTTAAATTATTAGAATTCTTGGATCTTTATGACAACTTTTTTTTTTTTTTTTTTTCAAATATCCATGAAATCATATAAAACAATAGATGGTTTACGAGTTATTTTCTAATTTCTTGATCGAGCTGTTATATTATATGAAAAAATTGAAAACATCAAATTTAGCTAATTTTAATTTTCCAAATTTAAAACTGACGGGTGTAATTTACAGTTTCGAGAAGTTTCAACTAGTAGTATTTATAAGAATGTATGCGGGTTGACCATGACCCATCCCAGAAGTTACGCCATGTTAGCTAGATGTTCCTATTTTGATGCTTTTTTTTTATTTTTTTTAAATATTGTTTTGTCTACGAACAATAAGTATTGACAATAAACTCGTAACAGAAAAATGATGTTGATAATAATAAACAACATATCAATTTATTTTCGTATTTATTAGAAACTATTTAATACTAGTAGTTTGCAAACAGAAAATGCATAAATACAAAATACTATAACATACATGCAGACAAATAGACAATTCAGATGATGTACAACGAGTAGCTTTTAAGTTTTCCACGTTACAATCTAAAAACATCTTTTTCTTTTCTCTGGGGGTTTAATATTACGACGATTAATACTCGGTACCTATTTGTTAGTTTTATTGCAGCAGGCGAGATTGAATGTGTCAACTTAATTGTATTTTATCATATCATTTAATTAGGAAAATTATTGTTAACTAGAAGTCGATATATACTTCTATTAATCTTTGATTCAAGTAGACATGTTTTACGTGTTCATCGCCGATGGCCATGAACCTGGCTATGTTAACAATACCGCATTTAAGCTAAGTGTACAATTTTAGTAGATGACTCATATTGCTTCTATCACTAGCAGAAGAGTTAGATAGAAATTGGATACTTAGTTAACCAATTTGATGTTATCATTTTAATCTCATGCATCGACCGTTTTGTTTGTTGTTTTACCCACAAAGTCACAAGATCTTATACATTTTAATAATTTAAATTATATATAGCAGATTTTAACATGTTGACCGCACCTTGAAATAATGCAAAAACTGCGGTCAAAATTAGAAAATAATTAAAGAAGTTAAGAGATAGTGACATGAGTGTGTTGTTTAAATATAATCCACCGAACGGAACACACACGCACCTCCCACTAAAAGCCAATTAACCAAAAGTTGTGAAAACAAGACTTAAGTGGAAGACTGAAAACATCAGAATGATATAAAAAAAAAGTGGATACAACGCGTTAGGTTTCTGTACAATACACATTTCCTTTGATCACCACATTTCTCATATTATTTGTTGCTTCCAAGCTTTGCCCACTTTCTTGTTACTCATCTGATTCCTTAAGAGAAGAGGGAAACACTAGTTTATGATTTTAAATTTGGTGAGACATTCGAAAGAAAAAGATCAAATAACCCACAAGGAGAATCGAATATTATTTCGTTGATCAAGTTTTAATCCAGGTAACAAAAGAGACTCTTAAATGAAAAATGTTAGTTTTTTTTTTTTTTTTTTTTTTTTTTTT
>NC_025701.1:1603415-1678906 GCF_000633955.1 Camelina sativa | reverse complement strand
ATTTCTCATTTTTTTTTTTTTGTAAGGTTTCTTCGGATTGGAGAATAGAGATGGTGGGTGATGTGAATCCATCAAGGAACTTGTTTAGACAGAAAGATGCACATCCTTTGTCAGTTTTATGCAGCGGGAAATGGTTACAGACTGTTAGAAGCAGTCCCAAAGTATCATCATGTGAACTCTCTTCTTCTCCAAGTCATTTGTCAAGCAAAGTAGGGGAAAACTATGAGACTGAATCCGAAAAGATTCATAAAAAGGTAATCCCCTTATCAAGCAAAAAGTCATTCTCGTCAAACTATACCGAGGGAAGCCTTCAGTTCACAATGAGAGCCAATGGAACGCCTCATTTTGTTTTCAAATTGGAGAATCAGAAAGATGTTTATGTGGCAAGCTATGTAGAAGACCAAAGTGTTTATATGATCTACCTACAAAGAGGAGAATCATCATCCTCACCACATCTAGTTGGTAGAATTAAAGTATCCACCTTGTCTTCGGACAGAGTCATAGAGAGAGAGTTTGTTTTGTTTAGTAGCAATGATCAGATACCGAGTAACAGGGAAAACAGAGGATTAACTAAAAAAGTTGTCAAGAAAACTAGAGGTACCTCAAGATTGAGCCGAACAAGTTTTATACCTGATTTGTGTTCTTGGGATCAGCCATTCAAAGAAGAACCAAGCTTTGATGTTGAGCAGGTGAATCTTTTGGAAAACAACCTTCCAACAAATACTGAAGCATTAGCTGTTGTTGTGAAACAAGAGACGGTTAGAGAAGAAATTGGAGGTTGGGGATTGAATTTCTTGAAGAAATCGCCGCCGGTGGTTCAATCAAATGATGCTACTGAGACTGAAACTTCAACATCTGTCACAAGTATGGATGTTGTGATTCCTTCAGGGATTCATGGAGGACCTGAAGATGAACCCTTGAGCTTGATACAGAGATGGAAATCTCAAGGAAACTGTGACTGTGGAGGATGGGACTTGGGTTGTTCCTTAACCCATCTTAACGGCCAACCACGAAAAGACCAATTCGAGCTTCTCATAGAGGTACCATTCAATAACTTTTAAACCTCTTAGATTAGCTCTAATTGAGATTAGAGAACCTCAAAAATACAAATCCCTTAACGAAAAGCTAATTTTGTAATCTTAACGTGATTGCCTCAGGGATCGAAGCATGAAACCATTGGATTAAAGATTGTGAATGTTCACGAAGGACTTTACATAGTTCAGTTCGAAGCAAATCTATCTATCTTGCAATCATTTTCAATTGCTTTGGCATTCATACATTGCCAGAACCACCGACCGAAGCATCTATAGTAATAATTAGTTTAGCGTTTTCATATTCACTATACGATGTTAATACCAGAAATGGAGAAACTGAGGAAAAGATGTCTAAATAGCCAAAACATTTCAAAGTCAATACATATTGTCAGGAAATAAAAATATATTGCTACCAAAATTCTCAAATTTGTATTTAGACAGATCATCAAATGCAAGCAACTGACTGATCTAATCTTCAGACAATAGCATTGGCAGCACTAGCGATCCTTGGCCAGAGATCAGCACACTCTTTTCCGATAGGACCAGTGATTGCAGAACCTTTCATTTCTCCCTTGGGGTTGACGATGACTCCAGCATTATCTGTGCAACAGAGGAGCATATCACTAAATCAGTACTTGATTTCATACACCAAATGTGAAACAAATAATGAACATTTTGAGAAATATGTAGAGTCCATATGGAGCAGATGCAAGCGTTCAAGCAATAAAGCATCTGTAACGAAGGACACAAATTTAGTTTCCCAGACTTGTAACCGTATCATCACCCTCTAAACGTGTCGGTGGATACTTGACTTAAGCCTGGTAAATGTCAATTAAATAAGCTACTTAACTGACTACAATCACAGAATCAATCAGTAGAATTCAACACAATTGAGAATGTAGAGTTCAAATGGAGCAGATGCAAGCGTTTGAGCATAAGAGTATCTGTAACGATAGAACACATTAGGTCTACCAGATATTGTTTTGTATTTACACACCCTCTGAATGTATCGATGCATACATGACACAACTCTGGAATATACAAGAATCTAAATATGGCCATAACTACACCAAAGACACAGCAAAACAGAACACAAACAAGCTACTGATAAGCAAGTTAAAAAATTTGGAGTTCAAATGGAGCAGATTCAAGCGTCGAAGCATTAAAGTATCTGTAACGATAGAACACAACTTAACTATACCAATGCTTGTAACTGTATAAACACCCTCTAAAAAGTTTCGGTGAATACATGACTTCTTAAGCCTGATGTGAAGCTACAAATTAAAAAAGATGCAAACTTTAAGCTAGGGTTGAATCAAAGCAAGTAAACTGACCTTCGAAGTACATGAAAACACCATCCTTTCGGCGCCATGGTTTGCGTTGCCTAACGATCACAGCAGGAAGCACCTTTTTACGGAGATCGGGCTTACCCTTTTTGACGGTGGCCATCACCATGTCGCCGACACAAGCGGAAGGCAAACGGTTGAGACGACCTTTGATACCCTTGACGGAAATGATGTAAAGGTTCTTAGCACCGGTGTTGTCGGCACAGTTCACCGTCGCCGCCACTGGAAGACCCAGTGACATCCTGAATTTGTTACCAGAGGTACCTCCACGACCTAATCAAAATAATCCAAATCACAACAACACCCATTAAAGCAATGCAAAATGATGAATCGAAGACGTATCAGATCTAATATAACTGAGATAAGAGGAAAAGCACGAACCTCGCTTCGACATTGTTGACGGCTTGAAGAGATAGCTATGGTTTTAGGGTTTCCGGTGTGATTTATAGTGACGCTTATAGTTTTAGGGTTTCACTCGGCTTAAGAAGGAAGAAGATGAAAATTGTGTTTTAAGCCCAAGTTCTAAATATTTAGGCCCGTGAAAGCCCACGAAGAGTTTTATACGAGAAGCGGCTTTTTGTCCTTTGTTTGAGAGTCCCACATCGGAAAGATGAAAGAGTTGGATAGCTGGGACTTTAATATAAATAGACTACACTCTCTTCACTAACAAATCACGCAGCCATGTGGTGAGCACAAAGCGAACTATTCTTTCGCCTTTTACTAAAGAATACCGTGTGCTCTCCACGCTAAGTGGCATACGCCTATTTTTGGAGGGATCGATCTTCGGGTCGACCCAACAATTCTCAGTTTAATCTTTTTACTCTCTGTTAGCTTTACTTCGAGTAGAGAAGCTTGAAGATTTGGTATACCGAGTAATGGCTGTCGTGATCTTAGTCTCTGAACCTAGGTAGCTAATACTAGTGGAACAAATTGTTTAGCTTAGATCCCCTTCTTGTTAGTTTGGGCGGAGCCATATGTGACCAACTTCGCTAGATGGTGCTGGCGGAGTCATTGGTTTTGCTCTGTTTAATTTTTCCGGGACTAGTGTTGTTATTTATTTTTTTCAAAACCCAATTATGATTTTAGTATTTTTGCCGATTATAAGATTGAATTTGCTGGAGGAGGATGATGAGGTTGTGAGATTTGCATTTTTTCTCAAAGTTAAAAAAAAAGAGCCATTGAACTGATCAATGATTCTGTCCTAACATTAACACATGATTGAATATAGTCGAACATATTTGGAAGTTCGGAACAATTTCATCCCGAGATGATCATATGTCCAATTAAACAAATCTTGGTAACTAAGTGCTGCATAATTGGATATTGAGTATTGTTGACCTATGTCTTATCTTTCTTTTTTTCTGTTTTGTTTGGGACAGATCAAAAACAGGAAGGTGCAGTATGTTCAGTAACAAGTTTTTAAACTAAATATTAACTGATGTTGTAACGCTGGATTCAGTTGTTAACACTGTGAGGCTGGTTATTGTTTTTTTTTTTTCCTTTCTTTAAGGTTGTGTATTACATGGAAGAGAGAATACACACATAAAACTAAAGAAAACAATAGATTTGGCTTTGAAGAAGTTACTAGGAATAGGAGATTTGCTAATTATGGTTAATTTTATGAGTCTTCCTCATTTTACTCACATCCTCTCTTCTTTCCTCAGCACAAATTTTTTTGCTGTCGTTTATGTTTTTCCAAGTTGTCCTCCTCCACCTCCTCAATTCTCTCTGTTTTTCTATCTGCCTGTCTCTCATTTTTTTTCCTTTATCAAAACGAAGAACTCCTTCTCTCTCCTCGTGCATTTGAATTCTTAAACCCGAATCCGTCTGGTCCTTCTTTTTGTCCTTCTTGCCTTCCCCTCCGTGATGGTTCGTCATTCTCGGAGGGAGTCCTTTTCTGAAATGGCCGGCTTAGAGGTTTGTTCCGATACTGATCTCCTCTGGCCATTCGGGAAGCTTGATGGTCTTGATCGAGATGAAATCCGTGAAACAGCATATGAGATCTTTTTCGCGGCATGTCGATCATCACCTGGATTCGGAGGTAGAAATGCTCTCACGTTCTACTCGAAGCACAATGGTGGTGACCATCAAGGAGATGGAGTAGGAGGAGGAGGAGGAGGAGGAGGAGGATCTGGATCGTCTAACGGGTCTGGCTTCGGATCTTTAGGGAGGAAGGAGGTTGTGACAACACCAACAAGCCGAGTGAAACGAGCGTTAGGGTTGAAGATGCTAAAACGATCTCCGTCTAGGCGAATGTCGACAGTAGGTACAGTTGCGGGAGCCGTGTCAGCTCCTTCATCCCCTGGTAAAAATGGAAGCATTGGAGGTGGTTCAGGACACATTAGCCCTGGGGCTGGGTTTCTCACTGTGCCACCTTCTCGACCTCGACGACCGTTAACCTCCGCAGAAATCATGAGGCAACAGATGAGAGTGACGGAACAGAGTGACACTAGGCTTCGGAAAACCCTAATGAGGACGCTTGTTGGCCAAGTAAGTTCCTCTGTTTTCTCCATTATGAATGAAAACTCTGTTTTCTCTATTATGAATGAAAACTCTGTTTCTTGATTTATTAAAGAAACGTTTGTAAATGTTGTCATCCAGACGGGTAGGCGAGCAGAGACAATAATCCTTCCATTAGAGCTGCTCCGTCACGTGAAATCATCGGAGTTTGGTGATATACATGAGTATCAAATTTGGCAAAGACGACAACTCAAAGTCCTTGAAGCTGGCCTTCTCCTTCATCCATCAATCCCTCTTGATAAGGCCAACAACTTTGCAATGCGTCTCCGAGAAATCATCCGCCAGAGCGAGACAAAACCCATTGACACCAGCAAAACCTCAGAGACAATGCCGACACTTTGCAACGTTGTCACCTCTTTATCATGGCGCAATAGCAACCCTAACACCGAGGTTTACCATTGGGCCGATGGATACCCACTCAACGTACATCTCTATGTGGCACTTTTGCAGTCTATTTTTGACATACGTGATGAGACGTTGGTTCTTGATGAGATTGATGAGCTTTTGGAACTGATGAAGAAGACATGGTTAATGTTGGGGATTACACGATCTATGCATAACTTGTGTTTCACTTGGGTTCTGTTCCATCAATACATTGTGACATCTCAGATGGAGCCAGACTTGCTTGGTGCCTCTCACGCCATGTTGGCTGAAGTTGCCAATGACGCCAAGAAGTCTGATCGTGAGGCTCTTTACGTGAAGCTCTTGACTTCGACGTTAGCATCAATGCAAGGATGGACTGAAAAAAGGTATCTCCTTTTGCCTTATAAAAGTGGACTTGATCACACAAAACTTAATCTGATTATGAATGTGTGATTATAGGTTGTTGAGCTATCATGATTATTTCCAACGAGGGAACGTGGGATTGATCGAGAGTCTTCTACCATTAGCATTGTCTTCGTCTAAGATTTTGGGGGAGGACGTGACAATCTCTCAAGGGCATAGTCAAGAGAAAGGTGATGTGAAATTGGTGGATTCTTCAGGGGATCGGGTCGATTACTATATAAGAGCATCTATTAAAAACACATTCTCAAAGGTAACTTTAACTGAAAAAATTACTTGTCTGTTTATTTATTTTAATCTCTCTTTCTTTTGGGTTTCTCATATCATTAAACTGTGTCAGGTTATAGAATACATGAAGACCGAAATCGCGGAAACAGAGGAAGGAGAAGAAGCGGCAACTATGTTGATTCGGCTAGCTAAAGAGACAGAGGATCTTGCATTGCGAGAGCGCGAGTGTTTTAGCCCGATACTTAAGAGATGGTACATGGTTGCAGCTGGAGTCGCCTCTGTTTCACTTCATCAATGTTATGGTTCCATCTTGATGCAATACTTAGCTGGTCGATCAACTATTACTAAAGAGACAGTTGAAGTTCTGCAAACGGCAGGGAAGCTTGAGAAGGTTCTTGTGCAGATGGTGGCTGAAGACTCAGAAGAATGTGAAGACGGAGGCAAAGGGCTTGTTAGAGAGATGGTTCCGTATGAAGTCGAATCAATTATACTAAAACTACTACAACAATGGATTGAAGAGAAGTTAAAAACAGTTCAAGAATGCTTGAGCAGAGCAAAAGAAGCTGAAGTACGTTTGTCAAAGCTTTACTTGCAACTCAAGTATACAAAATGTATCATCTATTTTAACCATTGTTTGTTTTCTTCTTATAGACATGGAACCCAAAATCAAAATCAGAACCTTATGCACAATCTGCTGGAGAGTTGATGAAGCTAGCGAATGATGCGATCGATGAATTCTTTGAGATCCCTATTGGGATTACAGAGGATTTGGTTCATGATCTTGCTGAAGGATTAGAAAAACTCTTTCAAGAATACACCACATTCGTAGCATCTTGCGGTGAGTTCAAGAATAACAAATATGTCTTTTTCATAGAACCAAAACCATTGGTGATTGATTGATTGATTGGTTGGTGGTTTTGTCAGGTTCAAAACAGAGTTACATTCCTACACTTCCTCCACTTACAAGATGTAACCGAGACTCAAAATTCGTGAAGCTATGGAAGAAAGCTACTCCGTGTACTGCCTCAGGAGAAGAACTTAACCACCTCGGTGAAGCCTTACCTGGCAACCACCCACGTCCTTCCACTAGCCGCGGAACACAGCGTCTCTACATACGTCTCAACACTTTACATTTCTTAAGCTCTCAACTTCACTCCCTCAACAAAGCCCTCTCGCTCAACCCGAGGGTCCTCCCCGCGACGCGGAAACGTTGCCGCGAACTAACCAAGTCATCCTCGTATTTCGAATTCACTCAAGCGGGAATCGAATCTGCATCACAACATGTCTCCGAGGTTGCGGCCTACCGATTAATCTTCCTCGACTCATACTCGGTCTTCTACGAAAGCCTCTACACGGGAGATGTCGCTAACGCGAGGATCAAACCCGTGTTGAGGATCTTGAAACAGAACCTAACGTTAATGACCGCGATTCTCGCGGACCGAGCACAAGCATTAGCGATGAGAGAAGTCATGAAGGCTTCGTTCGAAGTGGTTCTAACGGTTCTACTCGCGGGAGGACATTCCCGAGTTTTCTATCGAACGGATCACGATTTGATCGAGGAAGATTTCGAGAGCTTAAAGAAGGTTTATTGCACTTGCGGCGAAGGACTTATCCCTGAAGAAGTGGTGGATCGAGAGGCAGAGACAGTTGAAGGAGTGATTCAACTTATGGGACAACCAACAGAACAGCTTATGGAAGACTTTAGCATCGTGACGTGCGAGTCAAGCGGAATGGGATTGGTTGGGACCGGACAAAAACTCCCCATGCCTCCAACAACTGGACGTTGGAATAGGTCGGATCCAAACACGATTTTGCGAGTTCTTTGCTATAGAAACGATCGTGTCGCTAATCAATTTTTGAAAAAATCGTTCCAATTGGGTAAACGAAGATGACACTAGTTATTACAAAATATATTCAAAAAAATGTCATCTTCCTCTATCCTGTGACTGTTGTATTTGTATATGTGTTTCGAGATTTAAGAGTTACAAAACAAAGTTGCTTGTTCGTTAGTAAATGTTTTTTTTTTGTGGTTTAGACATATAACCCGGTTTAGAGATAACCGAGTTAAAACAGTGTGATAATCCGAACGACGTCGTACTGCTCGTTATATCCTCTCGTCCTCTTCCTTACCTGTTGTTGGCTGTAGCGTTATCCTTGTTTCAGTAAGTACAAAGCATAAGTAACAACAATGGCGACAATGGCGACGCAAGGGCCTTGGCTGAAGATTGCTTCCGTTTCGCAGCCGAAATCAGTGGCGAAATCAACGGAATTAGGGTTTCTCACTTCTCAACTCAGCGGCGTAAGAATTTCACATGGTTACAGTGACGTCATCAATCGTATAGCTTTACCTTCAGTTCCCTCCCTTCTTCAACCTGTCGTCGCTCGTACGCTTCTCTCCATTCTTATTCCTGACTTATTTTTATTAGGGTTCTGCAATTTGTGTTGTAAAGTTTGAATTTTTTTGGGGTTTCCGTTGTCTAAAAATCGAGTCTTGAATTGCGCAGCATTAGGAGTTTTATGAAAGATTTCAATTTTAAAACTGTTTTGGTATAATTGTCTCAGGAAGAATCTGCCCTTTTACTGGGAAGAAAGCAAACAGAGCAAACAAAGTGTCTTTCTCAAACCACAAGACGAAGAAGTTGCAATTCGTCAACTTGCAATACAAAAAGGTTTGGTGGGAAGCTGGCAAACGTTTTGTCAAACTTCGTTTATCAACAAAGGCCTTGAAGACCATTGAGAAAAACGGGCTCGATGCTGTTGCCAAGAAAGCTGGTATAGATCTTCGCAAGAAGTAGAAAATTGTAGATTCATCTGATGAGATGAGGTATGTTTATGTAGTTGAGCTTTGTCTCAATCTTGGCATTGTCCGGTTGTTCAATCCCTAATGTCTAGTCCATCTCTACCATTGCCAAACTATTTAGATGATTTAAAGCAGTGATTTGAATCTTTTTTAGTAGAATCATTGAAATGGTAAAATGTTTCAAATCCAACTTTTGTAGCTCTTGTCACCAGATTGTTCTTGATCATTAAACCAGGGTTTCATCACTTCGCAAGTGGGTTAACCATTTTGTTTACGAAACAAATAAGTTTTTCTCTGTAAAACAGTTAAGAAAGACTGATGAGACACAAATGACACGGAACATAGGTGACCAAAACCATCCTGTGTGTGTTTTAGTCTTTGTCGCTGATACTATCATTACATTTATCGACTGATTGAACAATAGGAATATCGGTTTTCCCTTTTGTCTTCTTCATCGATAGCTCTCCTCCACCTCCTGATCCTTTCGGCTTCCTATGACGTGTTGTAGACTTTCTAGTAGTAGAAGAACCGTCTGAAAGAGGGTAAGAACCTTCCATGTCAGTGGCAACCGAGACAACACGCCTCCTCCTAACTGATGGATCATGCGATGAATCTATCGACCCGTGCCTACTCCTGTGGTGACGTCTTGAGTTTTTAGGTTGCATATCTGATGCTGATGCACTGCTGTTTCGCCTAGGTGGTGAACCGTTTTGTGAGACCGTCTCGGATTTACGCCTTGTCTTCTTATGCTTCGGTTTCTCAGGAGGAGGCAACAACTCTTGTAATCCAACTCCTTCTCCTATTTGATTGTTGTTATTGGCATCTCCTCGAGAAACTACTTGAGCATTCTCATTTTCTTGAGGTTTGAAGTCACCCATCTACAGTTTTTTTTTTTTAACACCAATGATGAGTATACTTTTACATACACGGTCGGCAAAATAAGTAGAATTGTACAAACCATACCCAGCTTGGCGTAGTATTGGTTGCGGGACCGTCAGATCCGATGTGGGCGACATGCTTCACATCTGTAGGAAACCCGATCTGCATATCCTTGTCTTTGTCTTCGTCTGCAATTAGAATCTATCTTTATATATATATATATATATATATATATATATACAGAGTTGTGACTTGTATTACAAGAAAAGGTTATAATGTAGTTGTGAATCATTTTATGAGACTAACCGAAAATTTGAGTAATGTAGCGAAGGCCTTTAAGAAGGCCTTTCACGGTCGCCATCTCCGGAGGAATGGTTTCCGGTTAGAACTTCAGATGCTGTAACTCTGTGAATGTGCCAAACCCTAACAAAGAACAAAATTTAACAGATTAGCAGAGATGTCTGTAAAAAACATTTAAAATTTTTTCCAACCAGACAGACAAAAACATCGAACGAGATCAGAGAGAGTTCAAACCTCGATGGTATTGATTTTCATGTTCGAAATAATTGTGAAAGGAACTGGAAAGAAAGAGAGAGAGAATGTGAAAGAGAGAAAGAATAGGTTTCAGAGAAATTCTTGGTTGAGAGAAGAAGAAGAAGAGGAGCACTATATTTTATTTAACAAAAAAAAAAAAAAAACCTTGTCAAGGCTATTATTTTTACTGTTTATATATATTTTAAGAACTAATTTTTCGTTGGTGGTAACAAAAAAAACAAAGAACTAGTCGAGGAGAGGATTTTACGGGCCGAGAGGAAGGAGACAAGACCACTCACTCACACAAAAGTTATTTGAATAATCGCATTTGACAAAACTTGTTAATAATAACAACATTGCATTTGTCAAGAAAACTATGTTGCATTCACCATTTTGAAACAGAAACTCATGGAAATACGAAAATAATCTAGGAAAATATAACTTTTAAAATTATTTGTTTGGAAACACGATACAAACACGACGAATACTTTTTTAATTTGGAAATTAATAATTAAATAATTTTAATCAACTATTTAATATTTATGTTTTGAATATTTGTTGTTTCGATATTTGTTTACATAAGTTTCCAAAATGTTTTCATTTCTTATTTTTTTTTTAAAAAATCGTTTTTCTTTTCCAAAATATTTTGCTTCCGCATATTCATTCCCATTTCCATACAACCTAGATTAAAACTATACGCTGAAAAGATAGTCGGTAGATTGCATAAAATTAAACTCACACTTGCTAAGATATCTTTATCAATCCAATCTGGAGCCTCTCCTTGACCCTCTTCTATTTTAAGTTGTCTACTTTGGTTGTTCCATATGTAATTATCTTACAATATTTCTCCAAATTGAAATTAATCTTCCAAATATATTGTCTCATTTTTATGTTAATTGTCTATATATAATACTCCAAAAGTTAATATATATTTTCATAAAGAAAACCATTTTCACCTATCTAATGTCCAATCATTAAATTATTAATATCACTATTATTACTTTGACATATGTGGCACTATATAATTGGCTGAATTATTCAGAAATTCCATTGAAATGTTTATAACTGATATATATTTTTACTAATTAAAACATTAGTAATTTTTTTTATTTTTTCTGATAGATGTACTGACAAATCTTTTTGAGATATTATAAAGTTGACTTAATTAATATATTGTTTTAAAAAAAAAACTGAAAACTTGAATGATATAATAGTCTAAAGGAAGTTATTTCATCTGTACTTTATTTAAAATTTATGAAGTTTAGATATGATGATATTTAATAGACTCATTAAAATTATAATGACGTGGTATATTACACTGGTACTTAATTATTCTTTTCCAAAAGTAATATATGAAAGCAATTGTAGTACTAATATCCATGTAATTATAAGAAGATAATATATGGCGTCATTTAATTATTCAAATTAATTGTTATTAATTCATCTTTACTTTCTTTCAATTTAAATGTTAGCTTTCATATATTAATAATTTATAAAAAAAAATTACTAATTCGGACTGTTAACTCTTCAATGTATTATATCAATAATATTATAGACCCAAAAAATAAGATTTTATATACGAATGTAAATGAATGTCCACATCAAAGCAGCGTCCAAATCTGTTAAATCAAATCACACTGTCTTCTCTCTTCTGGAATGGCCAAGGAGTATAAATTTATATACGATAAAAACATGTTACGTTCCTAATTAATTAGTTATAACTTATAACATTGTGATAATTACTCTTGCAAACTAACTTTTGAAAGTGGCAAAGAAAGCCCCAAAAAGTGGCATATAATCTTAAGCTGACACACATAAATAGTTCATATGTGTATACAAACTATTTCTTCACAAGACACATAAGGCACACAAAACTTGTTGTTTCTCCGTTTGAGTTGTTCTTTAATCTAATAGTGCATATATATACATGTACGCACTTACTCAATTTAGTCATGAGTCTCATAATAATTATCATGGTCAAAAGATATAACAAGAAGAAGATATGGTGCAAAATGAAAAACGCAATAATATCCGGAAAAAAAAACACAAAATACACTAATCAGTTTAAAGAACTGTTAAAACAATAACAACAAAGACATAACACTTATCATAAAGTCCTAATTTTCTCCAATCGAGAATCATATTTTTCTTGTTTATTAATTTAACCGGACAAGTCTACTACCAAATTAAGAGTCATCATAGCCTTAATGACAAGTCGATGTAACTCGAGTTGACTCCACCGTTCTCCGTCACAGTTTCCTCCGGTCTCCGTCGCTCCAGCTGGCAAATAAGCGGCAGCGTACGGATGCATTCCAATGACGTCTCCTCCGGAAAAAGATCCATCAGCTTCGGCGCCGTCTTCGATATCTTAGGCTTCGGCAGCAAAAACTTATATTTCCGCTCCGGAGTCATAGCCGGTGCCGGCGGAAACCCTTTATGAAAGTTCCCTTGATCATCTAAATAACCCCTACGGTAGTAATCCAAATGAGTCCTCGCCTGAAAAGTAGGAGGATTAGGGTTCCGGTTCCGGTTCATGAGCTGGTTCGGGAAGTGGTGGAAGGTGCTGGCGGGTGAAGCGGCGGCTGGGGAAGCGAAGGTGGGAAAATGGCGACTGGAGTGAAAAGCTTCGATGTGTGCCATTAGGTGTTGTGGTGCTATGAAGACTCGCTTACAAACTCCACATTCTTGGGGCTTTGAATATGGCATGATCATTAGGTTTTATCCTTTTGTATTAATGAGAAGATGCAAGAGAAAACAAATGAGAGATGAAGAACCTAAGACACATCTATTTCAATTATTTATACACACAAGTTTTATGAGTGAAAAGGAGAAGAGCTGATGCCAACTAAGACTACTATATGAGGAAATATATTTTTCCATATGTGTTATTCTTGTCTTACTTTGATGATGATGATAACGATGGATTTATTATCTATAATATCATGCATGCATTTCCTTTACTATGTTCTAATATCATGCATGAATTTAGTTCAGGATTTTTTTCTGTAAATGTTTTCTATAAAGAAAATGAAGATATATAGATAGGTATATCTAGACATATAAAGTAGTCAAACATTGTAAGGAAAAATTAAAAGGTAAATGGAAATTAAAATTTAAGAATATTTGATTATTTTCATTTTGGGAAGGATACTAATTAATGGGAAGTTGATTATTTTGTTGGAAATTAATCAACCACTTTTAGGAAAATCATTTTTTTTTATTCAAATACACATTATGCAGTTCTTTGCTCCACTGTAAGTCTGTATATACAGCTTTCTATTGGGAAAATCCTAATTAGTTTTAATTATCTATTCTGGTAAGTATTAACTAATTTAAATGAATTATGTGCTTATAGTCTTCCTTTAACGTGAATTATTTCATTTTATGATGTTTTATATCCCAAATTTGTGTTATCTATGTGGCTTTGAATTGATTTATGGGATTTATTTGCTTATGCGGAGAGTATCAGTCATGGTCAAATACAAAAGTGACGGTCCGCACAATTATTTCATATTTTCAGAACCGTCGTTGTTTATGAGAAATTGCTAAATTAGTAATTTCTGCGATCTAATTTTTTTTATAATCTAATTAGTATGTTCTAATTATTTTGTAATATATTATCTCCAACGATGTAACTAATTAAAAATAAATAAAAAAGCTACATTTTTCATTTTTAAAGTATCTCTAAATAGTATTTTAGATTTTTAGAATTTCACTAACACTATAAACTTTTAAAATAGTTTGACTAACACTTTAAATCTTAAAACTAAAAGATGATGAACCAGTAATATTCGTTAACATGAAATAGTTAAGTTATGTTGGTTTGATTTAAATACTAATTTAATTTATTTTACTATTATTACGATTAATTTTTTTTTAAAACAATAAAAACTACATCTTCTTCATTTATCCACCGTTGACCATAAACTCTCGTCCAACCCTACCCCCATCATGGTTACACAGTACTTACGTTAATGATAAACCTCTGACGAGATATTAAATCACAAGAGAAGAAGAATCAAAGTAAAAAATGAAGAATGAGAGGTAATGTTAAAACATTTGACAGATGTAAAATTGAAGACGATAACATATTTATAAGATTTATTGGTTTCCAGTGATAAGTCAATCGGTTCGAATCATAATACAGTAGAGATGCATCTATCAAAAAGATTAATAATGTAAAGATTAACGTCGTAAAATTTTCGTCTACGATGAGGATATCTCTTTTTTTTTATAAAAACTAAAAGTTATAAAAATATAAATTAAACCAACATCATTTAACTATTTTGCATCGACGGATATTACCATTCTATCATTTTCTATGGCGGTTCAAACAGAAAATGTTAGTTTTAAGACTTAAAGTGTTAGTGAAATCATTTTAATTAGTGAAATCATTTTAAAAATTTAACGTATTAGTAAATTATTTTAAAGGTTTATAATGTTAGTAAAATACTCTCGAGGTTCAAAGTGCTACTCAGTCACACTTCAAAAATTTAAAATGTAATTTTCTCAATATATAAAATAACAAATACTTTGTAACAAAACTTCACCAATATACTTAATAATCAATTGTGGCACGTTTTGTATTTTATAATGGTTAGTTATACATTAGATTTTATTCCATAGACAAGATTTATTTCTATGATTATTGGTCCAATTAACATGTAATTACATTATTTTAATTGAATTCTTAATTTCATTTTTCATTACTGTTAAATTTAAACTGAATAATATGAAATAAAAGTAAAGTTATATTTCCTGTTTTGCCACTCCATAATTATTTAGAGAAATTAATTTCATTAATAATTTCTTGTTACAAGAATGATATATGACTTGGTTTCAGACTCTTTAAGGCTGAGACACATTTAAACGCACCATACATTGGTATAGAGAATAATATAAATTTAACAAATACAATATGAACAACACTGATTTTATGAAGTAAAGCCATGTATAAATTTTATATCACATATCTGTAAGCAAATCATGTATGTTTTTCTTTCTTAACAGTAATTTCTCAAACAAAGATGGATAAAGATATGAACCAACTGTGAATCTGGCGGGCGGCAAATTTCAGCCAGTCACTTCCTCTTGCTGTTCCCAATACTGAGGAGCTCGAGGCTCTGGAGCGTAATGTCACGAGCAGTTCTTGCTGGAGCAGCCTTCATGGCTAATGATGAGGACGAAGAAGCGAACTGGGTCCTCTGAGTTGTAGAGGACCGACCATTGTTTGGGACGAGTCTACTCAATCGATTCTCTGTGAAATCAGCCGAGGAAGTGGCTCGAACACTTGACCCAGCAACTGCTTTTCTTGTTAAACTCTGGTTCCTAGATAAAGTGATTGGCCTCTCCTGGTTTTGCTGATTCAACCAAACAAATAAAGGTACTTTGTGTTAAATTCCCAAACATAATTAGGGTAGTTTCAGTCTTGGATCTTGAGGTTTACGAAAGAAGGAAATAGAAATGTTTCTCTTTTCTTTTGATGTACTAACCGTATCCTTGGATGCAAGAACATTCTCCGAGGTTCTTGGTCTACCAGATCGATCAGCTTGAACGCCAGTTCCTGAACTATTTCTTCTAGTGTACGCCTCGAAAACACCTGAGAACCTCTCGCGACTGTCCTGCCCAACTGTATATAGTTAAGAGGAAAGGTTTGTTAATATCCGAGTTCCTTCAACAAGCGTTAGAGTTAGTGTACCAGTTCCTGAACTTAATCATTAATTTAAAGCATGGCATAATAATACATCTTTAACCAGAGGGAAGACAGGTTAATTTAGCACAAAACCAAATCGAGTTACTCTACCAGTGATTGTAAAGCTAAGAAATATAAAGCAGAAGCAGGTTTTAAAAGCTGATACTTACTTGAAGGCTTCTCCGCTTTGTCGGTAGATGGTACTGGAATATTCATAGCAGGTCTTAAGCTTGGCTATTGGAACAGAGGAAAAGCGTGAGACGGTTGATACTCTATTTAAAAATGATAACAATTCTCCACATTATAGCTTCAGAACAGACTTACTCTTGGTTTGGAATTGGAGCTGGAACTGGAGCCAAACTGTGGATACCTCAATATTGTCCAATCGAATACATAGTCAAACTGATAACCTGCAGAAATAAGAATCAAAAGCAATTTCTTGAGTGTTTTTTGTTAAATGTTACATAAAAATATGCACAGCAGCAGATACGTATTTTCGACAATTTCCTGACCTTCTCGGATAAACAGATCTCTGAAAAGCCTCTTTAGGTATGAATAATCTGGTTTGTCTTCAAACCGTAATGAACGCACATAGAGAAAATACGATGTGAACTCAGGTGGATAGCCTTTACAAAGGACCTGTCAAAGGAAATTTTAAGGTTGTAATTATAAACGCCGAATATCTCAAAAGGTTAAGATTATCTCAAGTACTTCAATAGTACAACAACAACTTCAGAACTTAAAGTCAATAAACCATAGAAGTTTCTAAGTACTGGACGCAAAACAATACCTCTACTGGTGTAAGCCTCTTCTTTTCACTGATCTTGTCATACTTCTGCTTTTTGGTGGCTGCACGAAGGCCTTGCCAAGGAAGGCTGAAACAGAAATTAAGGATCAGGAACAAGTTTCATAATAGGAAGACAAGAAAAGAAAGAAAACAAAATACAGATTTATCACTTTACCTTCCTCGAAGAAAATACATAAGCATATAGCCAAGAGATTCAAGATCATCCCTTCTGCTTTGCTCTGTGTAAGAGTAATATTATTAAAATACTAATTAAGAAACTGAGGAGTGTCAAGTCCTCTCAACTACATACAAACTGATGGAGAAAGCAAAGAGAATAGTAAGAAGCAGGAAAATAACTCACCAATTCCAAGATGGGTATTGACACTTGCATATCGAGCAGTCCCTGTAAGATTCTTGTTTTCCCTAAGAAGTAAAACTCTCGATTATCAAAGTGACATTCACTTAAGAAAACAGGTGTACTTTGGCAGTTGCAAGTTCATATGGGTAGAAGTCTGTGAGTTGAAACACGAGCTGACAAGGTTTGTACCTGTATGGAATATGCTTGTGTGTTTGAAGATCTCTATACTTTTTGGCAAGCCCATAGTCAATGATGTACACCTGCAAAGGAAGTAACAAAGATAATATAAACCAAATGTACCCTTGCTGAAGCTCTCAGACAGTAGAGTAGTCTTATTATAAAACTCACCTGGTTTGCTTTGCGTCCAAGACCCATCAAAAAGTTGTCTGGTTTAATATCACGATGAAGAAACCCTCGTACATGCATATACTCGACTCTATTTATCTGGCGAAATCAAATTCGAAACCAAAGCGAGTTAAGTACATGTAATCAAACAGTGTGGGAGAAGGCAGGAGGAATATATATACCATCTGGTCAGCGAGCATGAGAACAGTCTTAAGAGTGAAGGATCGACTGCAATAGTTGAAAAATTCCTCCATACTAGGACCAAGAAGGTCGATCACCATACAGTTGAATTCACCCTCAACCCCAAACCATTTGATGTGAGGAATACCAGCTTCAATAACCAAAAAAAAGAAAAGACATATACATTATTAGTAAACAGAAAGAAGATTGTAAGAATTGAACTCAAGAGTGAAGATAAAACACAAAACATACTTCCTCCTTGGAGAAGCATATAAAGCTTTGACTCGTAATGAAGCTGAGGATGCCTAGCTCGGAGAGGTTCCTGCGTGAAGAAGCATATATTAAAATCAAGTTTAAACACTAAGACAAACAAGGGCAGATAAGTAAATCATAATGCAAAGACCAACAACAGGAACAAAGCACATAAACACTGCATTATATATATATATAACACAAGAAATCAAAACAGCATCATAAATAGGACTTACGAGCTTAACAGCCACTTCTTCTCCGGTTTGTACATTCACTCCTGAAAGAAAGCAAATTCAGAAAAAAGAGTTGGAAAAAGTGGAGACATAAACAAAGAAGAATATTAAAAGAAAAGAAACAAGACAAATAGAACAAACCTAAGAAAATTTCACCAAAGGAACCACTTCCAAGCTTTCGTCCGAGCTTGAACTTACCACCAACCACACGATCCATTATCTCCTTTTATGAATAAAAAAAGTCAGTAGACTTTTTTTTGGTTCTCCTAAGAATGAAATTGACACCAATTCAACTAAGTAGTATAGACCAAGCTTGATCTCTGAAATATACTTTTCACCCAGATCACAAATCGCGTCGCCTAAAAATCCGATCGAGTGGATCCCAAAAGACCTTCCTTTCTTCTAGTTATAAGAACGATCACAAAAGCAAAACAAGAAAAAAAAAAATTAAAAAACCCCCCAAGAATTTCTTCTAAAAGAAACAAACTCACAAAAAAAAAAAAGCTTTTTTGATGCTTGGATGAATAACCCAAATCGATTTTTAACCTAAAAATCTTATGCTACAACCAAACTGAGATTAGTACACATCTACTACAACCAACCATCATCATCATCGAGCAAAAAAAAAAAAGCTTCAGACTTGAGATCAGAGCAGCAAAATCAAAGAATAATCTTTCTTCAATAACTTAGAAAAAGGGGCAAAAAGAAGAAAAAACGCGGCGAGAAAAAAGATATCGTTTTTTGACGACAAGTGATGGAGAAATCTGATATGGATAGACCTCTGCCTGTGAGTGATTTTACTTTTTATTTCTTAGGAAAATTTCACAAAAAAAAAAAAGTTGAGAAGGAGAAGAAGTATAGAAGAAGAGGGTTTTTTTATATTTAATTTTAATATAATAATGTTAGCCTTATCTTGAATGAATTAGACAAGAAAGGTCAACAACTACCCTTTGCTTAAGTTGCGTACTTATTTTTGTATAATTAACTCTTTGTGACCAAAAAAAAAAAAAAAAATTGTATAATTAACTCTTTAGCTCCACATGCTTAATTTACATAAAGCTTACACTTTTTTTTAAAAAAAGTAAAAAAATATTTTGGCACTATTAGTAAAAAACATCTCAGTCACCACCATATAATAACAACAACAAATCAACATACTACTTAGGTGGTCCATCATTTAATTATATTAATATTCTTGTGTAAATTACATTATTTATTAAGTTTGGAATTGGATGCCCTTTTTATTTCTCCTACCATCACACATCTATCTATATTTATTTATACAGTAGATTATATACATAGACTGATTGAGAATAATTTTGTTTTCTTCCCTTACTTTTGTGTCGGCATTATTAAACTCTAATCTATGCAATTTCCTCTGCCATGCACTAGAAAATAAATCTATTACTTTTTACTGTTCTCCCAATCTTATAACCAACCACATTGTTTTCTCTATTTTTAAAAAATGTATTTTTGTAAGTAGATAACCACATTTTGTAAACATTTTAAAATGGGAAATGATGATTCTTATCTCAATCTGAGAACTGGTTAATGTTATAAATTTATATTCGTTGAACTAATCATATTATGTGGACACATCTCTGCATTGAATTTGTCAATAGTAATCTTCTTCTATTGAAATTAAAAAGTCTATATGGTACTTAAAAATTTATTTTGTTTTACATTTTCTTCAATAAACCTGTCAAACATGTACTGTACTGCCGACAGCAAAAATCACATAGTTAAACATTCTAACCAACCAAACATATGGAAACACATTCTAACCAAACTTAAATATTCTAACGAGTTGGAGAAAACAAAACTATTCTAAACAGTTCGATAAGGTCAGAGTAATACATAAGAAACATCGAAAGAGAAAAATTAAAGAATGCTTCAAGATAAAAAGAAGAAAACAATGAACAGTTTTAGTATTATATCATCATAATTCATTTATGTCGTACAAATCAACTACAAAAATCAAAATAAAAACTATATAAAAAACATGTGGAATTTAAAGAATTTCTTTCTCTTTGTTTTGTTTCTTCTCTGCTTTTGATAGTATGTTTGTTTTACTCAGTGTCCCTAAGGCTTTCACTGGTGAGCCAAAGTTTCTTCTGGACAATGAATACGACATTGTTTTCACCATCTTCATTCTCTTGGTCAAGTTCTGAACCTGTGCTTACCTTCTCTGACGCCACAATCTCCCAATGCAAAGCCGGCATATACTTCTTGATTGATTCAACTACACTTTCCTTGTCTCTGATGATGACAAATCCTGTTGGTCTAAGAATCCGATCCATCTCGATCAATAGATCCTCCGCGCTGCATTTTTTGTTTCTAATGTCTGAAAATACTGTCCACGCATGCAACATATCGTATGTTCGCGGGTACGTAGAGAAAGCCTCGCACCTAACAGAATAAGGAATGGTGAGAAAGTGAACTATTGTCACAAGTGATGATGGAAAGTTTTTGGTTTTCGGGTACACGTACCAGTTATGATTTGTCCCGATCAAACCACGATCATAGATCAGTTTTAGAGTGTTGGGACCTTCAGGAGAGACAACGTTCATAACCCATACATCTTTATCTTTAAGAGCAGCTGCGAAAGAACCCATGTGAGCTTTCATGTCCATTATGTTCCTCACAGTGTTTGATTTGATCTTTGAGGACATCAGATTCCAGTAACTGTCCACTTGTTGTCTCCAAAGTTCCTGCAAACAAACCAATGAATGTGCTTTAACAATAAATATGTGGAAGAACCGATCTCAAGTAAGATCAATAGTTGCAAAAAAGGTTGCGGTGGTTCAAGTACCGTGTCCTTCTCAAACCTATCGGTTGAATAACCGAAATCCGCAAGACGGGGAGGAGATGAAGTCAACCTAG
Source organism: Camelina sativa (assembly GCF_000633955.1). Taxonomy (NCBI): domain Eukaryota; kingdom Viridiplantae; phylum Streptophyta; class Magnoliopsida; order Brassicales; family Brassicaceae; genus Camelina; species Camelina sativa. Next base: position 1,658,052 of record NC_025701.1, on the reverse strand, counting down.
CTGGCCAAGGAGCTAACCCACTTCCCTTTGTTTTATGATCATCTGCATATAGAAAAACAGAACATGACTGTGACGTGACATATGGCATACAAACTGAACCAAACAACCAAAGAGGAGGAGTAAGGAGTAAGGAGTAATGCAAAACCCAAAATAAAGCAAACTTACGCTTGGAGTAAGGAGTGATGCAAGCTTCCATTAACACACCGGAAACCGCATCAGGATCAGCGTCTGAGCGACAAAGAGGAGGCTGTGTCCCGGGCTCTCTCTCCAAGTAACAGTCATTACTCAAAGGTTTCTGCCAAATCACAGTTTGGTTTCTTTTAACAGCGATTCTCCAACACATTCTTTCAACAAGAGCACTCATCTCCTTCCATATCTTCAAATTCTCTTCATCTTGTGCGTAAGCTTCAGGAGACGAATAAGCGAAATAACCGCCCGGTCTTAGTACACGATCGAGCTCAAGAAGAAGGAGTCCATCTCTTTGAAGCCAATCAATCCTACATCGAGAACAATGAGCAAGCTCGAATGATCTGCTCGGGTAAGGAAGCCTTTTTGTACCTAAAACACCAAGATAAGCAGGGATCCCTCTCTCTAATGCAAACTGGATTTGGTTCTGGTGAACATCATTAGGCGCTAACGACATTGTCATTATATCAGATGCGAGAAGGTAAGCTCCAAAACTCGCAACTCCGCATCCAACATCAAGAACCGTTCTTAATCTGCCTTCGTCGTTCAATACATCATTCGAAAAGTTAAGCATCTGCAAGTAATAAAATCATTAGAAACAAGTTATAGAAGAAGTTAAAAAGGTGAGCCAAAAGAGACGCTTACATTTGCCATTGATGCAATGTATTTATCAGCTCCGTAATGGAAATGAGTGCCTCCACCGGGGAAAGAAATTTTCTCGCCTTTCTCAACCATCCAATTCTGATCAGACTTCTCTTTTGCAAGGTGAGTGTGAGGTATGTTCGCTTTCCACACTTCATCTCTACTCTTAGGCCACTTAATAGGAACCTAAAATTATCAATACAAAGAGCAAAACAATCAAAACAAAGAACCAGAGACAAATCAAAACAAAGCAACAACAAGAAAGCAAATTGAGCACCTTGTAGCCAGATGGTGGAGGGATCAAACAATTGAATCGTCTTTCAGGAGGAGGACAATGCCGTTCATAATGTTCCATTACAGATAGATCAAGCTTCAACCTCATTTGGTAGATGAAATTCCTATCTAAGCAAGGGATGATTTCCGAGTGCCGATCATCACAGACCTTTACAACACATATACCAAAATAGTTAGCTTACGTAAAAGATAATAAAATTGTCCAGTTACACACAGATATTGATAAAACTAACTTACAGGGAAGCTTTTGGCTACAACAAGACTGTCTTCTGCACTGGTGACAGGATCATCCTGTTTGGCATCACCATTATCATCATCTCCACCCAAATAAGAAGATCCGAGTTTTCTCAAAGATCGTCCATATTCCAATGCTGATGCACCTTGGCTAGAGGAACCATAGTACATAAACAAGAAACAGACGAATAAAGCCACGACACAGACCGAAGCAATAAGCCGCTTCTTTTGGCCTCCATCAGATCTCCCTCTCATCATCCAAACGTAATTTACAACCAAAAGAGCTCTCTTCAGAGTCCTGTTAACATAAAAAGCTTTCCACACTCTTCTTTCTGCACAAATCAAGAACAGAAACACTTATAAAGACAATGACTTTAAAGTTTAAACAAGGTTTGGTAAACAGCCACTAGAGCGCACTTAAGCGCAAACACCATCATAAATTCAAAAAGCTGTTACAAAAAAAAAAAAGAACAGAGTTGGAAGAGTCAGATCCGTGTTTATTGGGTGAGAAACCACACACAAGCATCAAAGTTAAGTGTAAACCAAGTAACATATACATAAAGTGTAGCCACCGACAACCTTTTAATTGGGTTTAAGAGTCAAAAAGATTGAATCTTTGCAAAATTATATTAGATCTAGAGAGTAGAGTATAAGCTTTTAATGAAAAAGTCTCACTTCAATTCCCCCGGGAAAAGTAAAAACACCCCTCATTGATTAAACGAATGTCTCAATACGAATCTCAACACAAATTTAATCAAAATCGAACGAGAAAGACAAAACCCAGAACAAGGAAAACTCACCGACCAAGAAGAGTCACACAGACGCACACAGTGGCCACTGGTACTGAGGGAGAGATCCGAGAATGGGAGAGAGTGAATGAAGTTGTATCCTTTTTGGCTTTAAAGTAACGATTTTTATGTCTATTAAATAAATAAATAAATAAAAATAAAAACTTTATACTACAAGATTCAGATCTCGTTCTGCCTCAAGGTGAATGATACCTTTTTTTTTTTTCTCAGTGGCTAAAATGTTTTTATTTCCAAGAATAGGGAGAGAGAGAGAGATGTATAAAGGTACAGTGTGTTGTGTTTCGTTGTTAAAGGCTTCTTTAGATAGAAAAGGTCTCTCTCCATGTCCACACTGTCGACTTGCTGTTATATCTTTTTTTATTTATAATGTGTTCGAAATATATTTTGGACCAATATATTTATTTCGTATATATATAGTTACAGCGAATAAAAACGAATTTTAGAACGATTTTATCGCAATTAGATTCGACATTATATAATGCGTTTAATGTTTAATGTTTATCTTCTTCGTTTTATATTTAAATTCTTGCAAAACAATTTAGGTTTGATATGGGAGAAGTCACTGTCTGTCATTGATACGAAATTAAAAAAAAAAAAAGTCTGCGAACGCGTTTTTTGTATTCATTGTGTCGGTCATTACTGATTAACCCCCCAAATTGGTGACTGGTGATTTTATTATTTAACCATGCTTGCTTGCAACTTGTATTATTGTTATTCGATTTATATTAAAATTAATATCGTACGTTCGACACACTCGTGATAACCTGAAAGGTGGATGACCGACGAACGAGATCTAGATCTGACCATTAATTGTGTTCTCACTCCCCTAATTATTTTGAGAACTAGTATAAATTAGGTGAATTTATCCTGAAACTAACATATTTCGAAGAGTATATCAGAAAATGTTTAATGTCAATTTATATGATTAATTTGTCTAATTAGTTTTCCTCGTGAACAAAATATATTTAATTTACATATATTTTAGAATTTGATTTTGAGTAGATGAAAAAAATGTATACAATACAAGTTACATATATAATAACAATGTAATTAATCAATTGCTACATTGGAAAAACAATTTATATGATTAATTTGTCTAATTAGTTTTCCTCGTGAACAAAATATATTTATGTATATTTACATATATTTTAGAATTTGATTTTGAGTAGATGAAAAAAATATATACAATACATTGTTACATATATAATAACAATGTAATCAATTGCTACATTGGAAAAACAATATTAAGCTTGATGATCAGTGTGTCAAAAAGTTCATCGGGAAGGTCTCCGCGTTTGACTAAATAAAAATTTTCTCCCATGCCCAACAATCGAGGAAACCCTAAGCTTCTCCTTGCCATGGCTTCCGCCGTCGCCGTCGGTGACCCTCCTTCGCCAGAACCCTCTGACCCGCCCGACCATCCCATCCCTCCCTCCAACTTCGTCCAAACCTCCATCGTCGAACTATCTCCTCTGTCCTCTCCCTCTCCAGCCTTCCACCTTCCCATTCTTCTAGATCTGGGATCTACAACTCTTTTTGTATCCTCTAGTGATACTCATTTCGCTTGTTTGCGATTCTTTCCTGCTGTGTGCAGTCCCCGGTACCAGATCTGTTCTCGGATTTGTGTTTTAAGTGTCAGTGTATTAGCCAAATCTGTTGGCGTTTCTTCGACGTTTCTCTCCTCCGTTGAACCTGGCCTCTCGTCGCCAGCGAATCATCCTTCCCCCCATGCAATATAGCTGTCTGGTTCTTCTTTGACACCTCCACCTCCCCTCCTCTCCCAATTCCCCAGGTTTACTCTTCCTCTTCTGATTCTTCTCTCTTGGAAAGCTATCAGATTTTTGTGAAGTGTGTAGCTCTGGCTTTGTGGAATGCAGGTTTAGATCTTTCGATGGCCCTTGTTGCCTTTGGCTTTACTTGTGTGCTCTCTCGTCGCCCCCATATCGCCTTCGTGCGGCCCTTCACTGCATTATGCAAATTCTGCTCCGATATCACTACGTCAATGGTTGCTTCTTTGTTGGGGCTTTCTATCCTTAGCTCAACTCCGGACCCTCCATATCCCTCTCCGGCTAAGACTCTCGTCGCTCATGTCGTCAAGTCACACCGGCTTCTCAGTCTCGTTGGCAGCAGAGTTGATTATTCGTTCTCCATCTCAATCAACACACCTCCTCTCCTGTTCCCCCAGGTATGCTCCTGTTCTTCGGTCTCTGGTGCTTCTATTTTGGAAAGTTCTTGGATGATCGTTGAGAGTGTGGCTCTGGCTTTGTGGAATTCGGATCTATGTTTTACTCCTTTGATGAATTTGGATATCCTTGGATCCACATTTGTGCCTTCTTGTGGTATCTTTATCGCCTTAGTGCGAACCCTTACTGCAGTATGCAGATTTTACTTTGAATTGGCTATGTTAGTAGCCACTTTGTTGCAGATTGGAAAGAGATCTTTGCTCTCCTTCACCGTTCCAGATTTTCTGGTTCACTGAGGCTTTTATAGCTCTCATCTCTCCTTTAAGGAGCTTATTATCCTCCCAAATACTTCACTCGGTTTTAGTGGTATTGTCACAGGGAGCTTTGTTCTGAAAACTATTCTACTTGAAGTAGAAGCGAGGATTGTTGCTCAAGACTGTCCCCGTTCAGTATTTGCTGACTGTTTGTCGTTGGTGTCTTTAGAGGTTTCGTTTCCTCCATTCAAGAACCAATCTACTTTGGTTGAGCTTGTTAGCTCCCATTTATCCCTTTATCCATGGTTTGAGCTTGTTAGCTCCCATTTATCCCTTTATCTATGTTTAGCTTATGCTTTCGTTATTGTTGTTGCTTTACCATTTGCTCAAGTGGTTTGGTTTGTTTGGGCTTCTGATAGCCTTTTTTGTACCTTCTCCTTAAGGAGGAATAACTCTTTTAATTTGAATGAAATCTGAGTTTGACCAAAAAAAGCTTGATGATCAGTGTCACTTCTTGCTCTGCTTCTTTCCTTCACCTTCCACTATACTGAAATGTTTTGATCAAAGTTAGCTAAAAATAATAATAATAAAGTAATTTAAAATTTGTGCTTTGATTAAAAGTAACTAAAACTATATTCATTTTGATGCAAAAAATTTACAGAAATTTTCGGGATAATAATAAAGTAATTTAAAATCTGTGCTTTGATTAAAAGTGACTAAAACTATATTCATTTCGATTCAAAAAATTTACAGAAATTTTCGGGTATCGTTTAATAAATTATTTTTTAAGTATGACCGTGTAACAAAACAATTGTCGAATTAGTTAAAAATCTGTGTTTGTTTTTAAGTATGACCTTTCCTTCACCTTCCACTGTACTGAAATATTTTGATCAAAGTTAGCTAAAAATAATAATAATAAAGTAATTTAAAATCTGTGCTTTGATTAAAAGTGACTAAAACTATATTCATTTCGATTCAAAAAATTTACAGAAATTTTCGGGATAATAATAAAGTAATTTAAAATCTGTGCTTTGATTAAAAGTGACTAATCGATTCAAAAAATTTACAGAAATTTTCGGGTATCGTTTAATAAATTATTTTTTAAGTATGACCGTGTAACAAAACAATTGTCGAATTAGTTAAAAATCTGTGTTTGTTTTTAAGTATGACCTTTCCTTCACCTTCCACTGTACTGAAATATTTTGATCAAAGTTAGCTAAAAATAATAATAATAAAGTAATTTAAAATCTGTGCTTTGATTAAAAGTGACTAAAACTATATTCATTTCGATTCAAAAAATTTACAGAAATTTTCGGGATAATAATAAAGTAATTTAAAATCTGTGCTTTGATTAAAAGTGACTAATCGATTCAAAAAATTTACAGAAATTTTCGGGTATCGTTTAATAAATTATTTTTTAAGTATGACCGTGTAACAAAACAATTGTCGAATTAGTTAAAAATTTGTGTTTGTTTTTAAATATGACCGTGTAACAAAACAATTGTCGAATTAGTTAAAAATCTGTGTTTGTTTAACCGTCTAAAATTGTTTTCGGTTAAAAATCTGTGTTTGTTTAGCCGTCTAAAATTGTTTTTGGTCGTCTAAATTGTTTTCGACCGTCTAAATTGTTTTCGGCCGCGCCTAAATTGTTTTCGACCAAGTATTTGTACTAAAAATGTTTCCCCTCTAACCATCTCTTCGTTTTTGGTTGGAAAATATCTTTCCCCTATAATAATAGAGTATTTCGATTTTAGTAAGAAATTAGTTGAATTACTCAAGTGTTTTCAGAGACTATATAAGTGGCATCCAACACACCCTTAGAGCCGGACATGTTTATGACTAACTAGTTTATACTAAAGTGGGTTGAATCGATCATTATTATGACTAAGTGTTTCGTCTAATTTTTGACTAAAGAGTTAAAATTCTGACTAACTTTTGACGTGTGTTTCGTCTGATTTCTAGGCCTTTTGATGTTATGTTTCGACTACATGTTTCTAAATTCTGACTAAGGCCTTGAAAGCTTTGCATTGAATAACTAACCTCGAGGAAATTGCTATTTCTGTTTGGGTTTGTTGGCTTCGCTTTGTCCTCCTCGTCCAAATTCCTTGCAAAACAAAAATAAAATTTTCATCAATACAAATCAAAGAAATCGTTACGAAAATATGAGGCTGATCATATTATATAAAACATTGCACCTAACCATTCAAAACTAACGTCGAGGAAATTGCTATTTCTGTTTGGGTGACGTTTGGCTTGAAAGCTTTTGCTGTGTTGGCTTCGCACGTTTGGCTTGAAAGCTTTGCTGTGTTGGCTTCGCTTTGTCCTCCTCGTCCAAATTCCTTGCAAAACAAAAATAAATATTTCATCAATACAAAGAAATTGTTACGAAAATAAGAGGCTGTTCATATTATATAATAAAACATTGCACCTAACCATTCAACATTTTAATTAATCCATAGGTTTTTCAAACGAAAAATCAACAAGAATAGCATAGAAATAACATAGGTAAAAAAAAAAAGAGCAGAGTTTACACTAAAAAATACTTCGAGCGTGTGTGGGAATGTTCAAAACTAAAAGTCGTGTTGAATGTTTCGGCTAAGAAGTGTTTTAACTATTTGTTGATGATACAAGTGGTGGTTTCTTGAAAAAACTAACCTCGATGGAAACTGCAATTCAGGTTTCTTGGTTTGGGTAAACGAGAGCCGTGGAAAATTGTTGCTGGCTCAAAAGCTCTGTCCTCCTCATCCGAAGGACACCTTGCAAGAAAAAAACATTATTTTAATTAATACATTATCAAGACTATATATAAAACCAAAGAAATAATAACAACGAAAATATGAGGCTGATCCATAAGTTTAAAACGAAGTATCGACAAGAATAGCATAGAAATCAAAATCAACATAGGTCAAAACAAAGCACTAAGAGCTAGGAGAAGTAATCCAGTGAAATAAACCCAAACAACATGGCAAGAATGCAAAAATCAATTATTAAATAAAACATATCAAAGTAACTCACTGTAAAATAAAAACAGGGCTGAGTTTTGGCAGTTGGAGCCTTGGAGGTGTATGAAGATTGGCTGAGTTTTGGCAGTTGGAGCCTTGGAGGTGTATGAAGATTGGCTGAGTTTTGGCAGTTGGAGCCTTGGAGGTGTATGAAGATTGGCTGAGTTTTGGCAGTTGGAGCCTTGGAGGTGTATGAAGATTGGCTGAGTTTTGGGCGCCAGAGATGAAGAGGGAGAGAGACGAGGAGAGGGCTATAAGTTTCTATTTACATCTTTTGGATTATTTAGCTGTGACCCAAAGGCTGTGTGTATTGCTTACTATATATAGATAATTTTTTTACCGTTGGGGAAAATTACTAACGGATAGTTTTCGAATTGGGAATTAAAAATGTCAGCTTTGACGTCATTAGTTACCGTTTGGGAAAGATTACTAACGGATAGTTTTCGAATTCTGAAGTAAAAAAAGTCATAAGTTACCGTTACATACTCAACGGCTAACTCACAGTTACCTTCGTCCGCTACTTTAAAAGTGTATACTTCTTACTGGGCTGTGTTGAGATCGGCCCAACCCATCAATTTTTTTTTTACAAGTCCGGTATATGATATAACAAGATTAATGGATAAACTGGAATTGGTTAAGGTCCATTATAAAATCATTAGAGCGTTGAAACGTTTGTAACTGTGGCTCATTATATATGAGACTCTGTGAGTCGTAGTGTCTATCTAACCATATCGAGACACAACTGTAAAAAAACTAAATTCATGCTAAATTAACAACATATGGACGTTCACTTTGAGGTCACACAAACGTTTGTAACTGTGCTTCATTATATAACACTCTGATAGTCTATGTATCTCTATCATATCGAGACATACAACAACTGTAAAAAAATACAAATTCATGCTAAATTAACTTATGGACGTTCACGGTGAGGTCACACAAACTCATTAGAAACCTTTTTGTTCTTTCAAACGAAAGAAGGGTCTTTGAACCTTTTGAAAACAGCGTCGATATCCGCCAAAACTTCTGGCGAAAACGGCCGCTCTGTCATCAGAAAAGCATCAATGTCCTCTTTTAGTTGCTCTACCGACGTGGCCCCAATGATCGTGCTCGTCACAAAGGGCCGGTCACGTACAAACCTGAGTGCTAACTCAACCGGAGTTAAACCGTGCTTCTTCCCCACCTCAATGTATTGTATGGTTGCTTCCTGACATCGGAAGAGAAATAATATTGACCTCAGAAACTTTCACCGCGTGGCTTTTTACAACTACATTCAAGCTGATAGCAGTTTCTTAATTGTTACACTACATAAAAAGATGCAAGCATAGTTGGATCAAGAACAAACCTTGGCTAGGGATCCCTTGTAACGTTCCATGTATCCTGGGAAAAGATTTAGCCTTGCATTTTTTGTAGTTTCAGAGTCTGGAGCCAAGTACTTCCCAGACAACGAGCCACCTCCAAGAGGGGAGTAAGCAAGCAAGCCAACATTGCAATTTTTTGGGTGGCATACTTCTACCAGATCAACTGTGATTTTAACCCAAAACAAAATAATTTTAGAACATGCTCCTCCTACACTCTTGCTCTCTAGGTTTTCCAGAAAGATAACTTACTTTCGAACCGGCATCTAACTAGCAAGCTGTAACCATTCTGGATGCTCACAATCTTTGGTAGTCCTTCAATTTTTGCTGCATTAACAAACTCCATCACTCCATATGAAGTTTCGTTCGAGACACCGATGTAGCGAACCTGTTACAGAATTCGGGAATCACTTTCAAATTCTGTGTTTGAGGTTTACAGTAAGGAATTTTTATAACTCAATATAACATCTGATTATTAAGGAATCATAGCACTACCTTTCCTTCGTCTATGAGATCCTGAAAGGCCCTTAGTTGTTCAGAAAATGGTACACTTGCTCTCCATTTCGACGTGTCATAGTAAAAATCGCCGAAGAGTGGTACATATCGATCTGGCCTGGACTGAAAAAAAATTCAGTATCATGATTTTGAGACATTCGATGATGAATATAGAAATACTATGCCAATGGAATGGCCAACAACTTTCTCAAACAATGTAGCATATGAGTTAGGCTTAGACCACAAAATAAGGCGATGTTACCAGTGTATTTGAAGCAAATCAATGTAATCAGTTCCAAGGCGCTTAAGACTTTTCTCGACACTTTCTTTGATATTAGCAGCATCTACACGCAGAACCTCACCACTGTCCCTTATGTAACTTGATCTTTCTGAGTATCCACATACTTTAGTTGCCAAAACAATCTGTTCAAAACAAAATGAGAACATCAATAAAAAAAAATTAAAGCTTCAAGGAGGTTTTGCGGATTTAGAAATTATACTTGACCATTAAATTGACAAAGACAATGATGACTTCAAACACGAAGGGTAAACTTTACTGACAGTTACATAGCACGTAAGAACTTCAAAGAGTCAAAGTCAGTATAAACTAGTTCCATATCAATCCAACAGAATCCAAGAACTGCAACACTACAATATGCATCCAAAACATGGCAGATGGTGATACCTTGTCACGTTGCTGAGACTTCAACCAGCTACTGATAAAAAGATCGGTTTTTCCTTGAGTCTCCTTCTTCATCGGTATAGGGTACTGAAATAATATATGACTAAATAAATTAAAAAATTACCACATCAAATCTACACGTCTAAGCAAGTCCCAGAAAGCTAAACACAAGTGTTAAAATCAAATACATATCTCATTCTGTAGACTCTAAACAAAACTAAATAATGCTGTTTAGAACAAACAAATATCACCGTTCCAAGTTGCAAACAGTTGAAAGTCAAATACATATCTCATTCTGTAGATTCTTACAACAATAACTCAAGTTCCTTCATCAAAAAGCATTAAACAAGCTGCACTATAAAACCAGAGTTCACCAACCATGGAGAGACATGGCTTAAACAACCCTTTCCATAAACATCATCTCAATACATGTGTAATATAAGCCAGGAAAGAGAAGACATAGGTCTTTAGCTCATATATGCATAGTCAATAATCAAAACACATATACATAAAGCAAAAAAGATTCAAACTTTTTTCACCAAATTTGAAGAGAAATATGAACAAATAAAGATTTTTAAAAGAAAAAAAACTCACAGCTTCAGCAGTGTCAATACAGTTGATGCCCTCTTCAATTGCATAACTCAACATCTCATGAGCTTCTTTCTCAGTATTTTGCTCTCCAAATGTCATCTGGAGGAATTCGAAATAATTTCACCAAAAAACTTGCAATTCTATAAAGTAACCTGACCCAACTCAAAAGCCAACAAATTTGAATAAAAGAGATTCATCCTTACAGTGCCAAAAGTAATTTCGCTGATGTTAAGATCGGAATCTCCTAATTTCCGGTACTCCATTGCATTCTTCTTCGCCGACGCTTTCACCACAACCGAAGTTCTCCTCCGAGCATTCGGTGGTGGAGTTACACGGCGACGCGTGAAGGGTAAGCGACCGAAACCTCGAATATAGTCCGTACTGTTTCTGCCGTTGACCGCCGGAGTAACCGTTGAGAAGGTGACGTAAGATGACGCCATACCGGGGATTGTAGTGGACGTGGTTCTCGCCTTATCGCCCACCAATATATATCCATCCACTGTTAAATTGATTCACGGTTTTGAAAATTATGGGCTTAAATTATTTTGGGCCTAATCTTCAAAGGCCCAATATAATATTTATTGGATATTTTGTTTTCCATCGTTATCTTCGATAAATATAAGACAAGAGTGAGCTTCAAGGACACAATCCTCAACGATATCTTTCACTGACTCTCCGCTCTCTCAAAAGTCCAAAATCCTCCAACTCCGATCCTTTTTTACCGGCGATAATCTCCGATCTAGATCCGATGGCCAAGGAACCAGTTCGTGTTCTCGTCACTGGAGCTGCAGGTATATAAAACCTTATCTGTTTTGCGATCATGTATATATCTTCTATCTCTGATTTTGTGGATCTCCTGCTAGTAAAATATTCGCAAAGCTCTCTTGCTTACTCTAAGTCAGAGATCTCTGCATAGTCTTAGGTTGTACCGTTGATCGATGAAATATTGGTCAACTCTTGTTTCGTTGGATCTGATCGTATGTGTTTGCTGGATCTTGACCTTGCTAGGATTCTTGTAGTCATCTTGCTTCTTGCAAAAACCATCCTGTTGTCTTGCTGTAGAGGTTGACCATCGATTGATTTTGGGATGGACTTTTATAGTTAGTTAGACATAATAACAAACTGTTGTGGTTATGCAGGACAAATTGGATATGCTCTTGTACCAATGATTGCAAGGGGAATCATGCTTGGTGCTGACCAGCCTGTTATCCTCCACATGTTGGATATTCCTCCTGCTGCTGAAGCACTTAACGGTGTCAAGATGGAGTTGATCGATGCTGCTTTCCCTCTTCTCAAAGGTACAGTAGTTAAGAGTTTTTAAAGTTTGTTCTTTTACTGTGAATATTGCTCAAGTGGGTAAGATGATGAACGTTTGACGTGTATTATCAGGTGTTGTTGCTACAACTGATGCCGTTGAAGGATGTACTGGAGTCAACGTTGCTGTTATGGTTGGTGGTTTCCCAAGGAAAGAAGGTATGGAGAGGAAGGATGTCATGTCCAAGAATGTCTCTATTTACAAGTCTCAGGCTGCTGCATTGGAGAAGCATGCCGCTCCAAACTGCAAGGTGATGGAAGGATGTTTGCTTATTAGTTCGGTTTCATTGGAGTGTTGTGATTCTCTTGCTCATACATTCTCTTTTGTTTTGTCGTTTTCAGGTTCTTGTTGTTGCCAACCCCGCAAACACCAACGCATTGATCCTGAAGGAATTTGCACCATCCATCCCTGAAAAGAATATCACTTGTTTGACAAGGCTTGACCACAACAGGGCATTGGGTCAGGTCTCTGAGAGGTTGAGCGTGCCAGTGTCTGATGTTAAGAACGTGATCATTTGGGGAAACCACTCATCCACACAGTACCCAGATGTCAACCATGCTAAAGTGCAGACCTCTTCTGGTGAAAAGCCTGTTCGTGAGCTCGTCAAGGACGATGAATGGTATGCTTGTCATGCCATAGAACTTAAGACCCTTTCTTTTTGCTCTCGAAGTAAATTCTAATTTCATTTAACTATTTACTGTAGGTTGAACGGAGAATTCATCTCTACAGTTCAACAACGAGGAGCTGCAATCATCAAGGCTAGGAAGTTGTCTAGTGCACTTTCTGCTGCTAGCTCTGCTTGTGATCACATCCGTGACTGGGTCCTTGGAACTCCAGAGGTTCATAAATAAACTCTTCTTCTCTGCTTTTTTTCTCTTCAATGTTGTTTATAATAGTTTTTCTAATATGAGTTCTCTTTTTGATTTAATTGGTCAGGGTACCTTTGTTTCCATGGGAGTATACTCCGATGGTTCTTACAACGTTCCATCAGGACTTATCTACTCCTTCCCTGTAACCTGTCGCAATGGAGAGTGGAGCATTGTCCAAGGTAAAAACAAGATTTTTCAACTCAAAATCCTAATTTTGAAACCCAAATTTGTGCATGCTAATGTGAATTTTGTTTTGGTTAGGCCTTCCGATCGATGAAGTATCAAGGAAGAAGATGGATTTGACTGCAGAGGAGCTCAAGGAAGAGAAGGACTTGGCGTACTCATGCCTCTCTTAAACCAATACTCTTCTTTTGAAGCCATTTAAGAGTTGAGATCGTTAAAAAGCTTGCTGCAAGGCTTTGTCGGAATAAGAAATGTCTTTTAAAAAAAAACTCCAAAAACACTGTTATAGAACCTCTTTGTGGGTTTCTCTTTGATGACTGATGAGCATTGTCCCTGGTCTGTTTCTAAACCAGGATATCGTTTATTATGTGTGTCTGATTTGGTTTACCCATAAAAAAGGAAAATAGGCAATTCCATGGTTTATCGTTTGTGCTCATTTACCTAGTCTTACCCAATTGAAATTCTAATGTGGACTTAAAATACAACATACTTGAATCTTTTTTAAGTTTGAGTTTCTATTTTTCGACGATCCTTATAACAATAGTAGTCACTAGTCCACACCAATTAAGGTATACGAGGATTTGAGTTTTATGAGGGCTGGAACACGAATATTCAAAGTTTGAGAATTTTTATCATCTCTTTCCCTTTTGTAAAGTAACAAAGCAGTGGATTTTGCTTAGAACAAATGAGAACCTTTTTTAAGTTATGCACAATACATGAGCTTTTTTATGTAGACATATTATAATGGATTCTACAAAAGTGGGCATGTGCAGAATCGAGTTCATGAACCACCACCGTCCTTGGCCCCAAACGTTTTATAAGAGTATCTTCACTTCACTCTAGGTTTAAAGGCCCACTAGAACACCCAAACACAATTCGATCTCTCTTATAAACAAAATAAAATATCTTATTACCAAAAAGTTTGGTATGATGATCGATCCCAATAAAATCGCAGATTAGCAAATGAGAGATGAGATGTCGGTAAAAAAAACAATATTATAAGAACATACGCCACAAGTTCTGGATAAAGTTCCCTACTTTTGGCTCGTTGTGATTATTATTATATTTGACAATTATTATTACATTCATACTACTACTCTCTCATGGGTAATGTTTTCGTCTTTCGTTAGATCTCAAATCTTACCCAAAATAGGAAGAAAGAAGATCCCAAGTCACTAAAAATTAAACCTTTGTCAGTCTTTTGATTCCAGATCTTTTTCGCCGAGAGAGAGATATCTACCACTACTCTGATTTCAAGTTCTGGTAAAAAAAAAAAGCTTCCAGCTTTTGATTTTTGTATTTCATTTAGTAGATCTTCATCCTTTGATTTCTCGTTTCTCTCTATTGAAAATTCTCTTGCTTGCTCTGGTTTAAGGATTAGGGTTAAATCAAAGCCCTTCTTGTATGTTATTTTTTGTAGATTATTTTGTGGTTAGGACTTGAAAGATCATAGCTTTCTGATTAATCATTCTCTATTATTGATATAGTAGCTAACATCTGGGGGAGCTTGAGGTTAAAGAGTGGAACTTTAGCTGATTCGGTATTGATTCAGAAAGAGTAACTATGACGACGGACAAAAAGACCATAGTTTGGTTTAGAAGAGACCTAAGGATTGAGGATAATCCTGCATTAGCAGCAGCTGCTCACGAAGGATCTGTTTTTCCTGTCTTTATTTGGTGTCCTGAAGAAGAAGGACAGTTTTATCCTGGAAGAGCTTCGAGATGGTGGATGAAACAATCACTTGCTCACTTATCTCAATCCTTGAAGGCTCTTGGCTCTGACCTCACTTTAATCAAAACGCATAACACCGTTTCTGCCATCTTGGATTGTATCCGCGTTACCGGTGCTACAAAAGTCGTTTTTAACCATCTCTACGGTACTACATCTCAAGTGATATAAATTCTCTTGAAGTTAGTGTAGAAGACAACTCTAATGTAACATGTCTTCTTTGTTGTAGATCCTGTTTCGTTAGTTCGGGACCATACCGTAAAGGAGAAGCTGGTGGAACGTGGGATCTCTGTGCAAAGCTACAATGGAGATCTGTTGTATGAGCCGTGGGAGATATACTGCGATAAGGGCAAACCTTTTACGAGTTTCAGTTCGTACTGGAAGAAATGCTTAGATATGCCGATTGAGTCAGTTATGCTTCCTCCTCCTTGGCGGTTGATACCATTAACTGCTGGTAAGACCTTAAAAGAGTATTATGTAAAAGCTAAAACGTTTTTGATTTCTTCAGGAGAAGTAGTAAAAGTTTATGTCTTTTCTTTGTTAGCGGCTGAAGCGGTTTGGGCATGTTCAATCGAAGAACTAGGCTTAGAGAATGAGGCTGAAAAGCCGAGCAATGCGTTGTTAACAAGAGCTTGGTCTCCAGGATGGAGCAATGCTGATAAGATACTAAATGAGTTCATCGAGAAGCAGTTGATGAGTTACGCAAAGAGCAGCAAGAAAGTTGTTGGGAATTCAACTTCACTTCTTTCTCCATATCTCCATTTTGGGGAAATAAGCGTCAGGCATGTCTTCCAGTGTGCCCGGATGAAACATATTATATGGGCAAGAGATAAGAACAGTGAAGGAGAAGAAAGTGCAGATCTTTTTCTTAGAGGGATCGGTCTAAGAGAGTATTCTCGTTATATATGTTTCAACTTCCCGTTTACTCACGAGCAATCATTGTTGAGTCACCTTCGGTTTTTCCCTTGGGATGCTGATGTTGATAAGTTCAAGGCCTGGAGACAAGGCAGGACCGGTTATCCTTTGGTAGATGCTGGAATGAGAGAGCTTTGGGCTACCGGATGGATGCATAACAGAATAAGAGTGATTGTTTCAAGCTTTGCTGTGAAGTTTCTTCTCCTTCCATGGAAATGGGGAATGAAGTATTTCTGGGATACACTTTTGGATGCTGATTTGGAATGTGACATCCTTGGCTGGCAGTATATCTCTGGGAGCATACCTGATGGCCATGAGCTTGATCGCTTGGACAACCCCGCGGTAAGCTATGAATCTCGTCTTATACAGTTTAGAGTTTTTAGGCTTATTTGGTTATGGTTATTTTAGTTCTGAAGTCTATGAACATCTCTGTTTTAAATTTCAGTTACAAGGCGCCAAATATGACCCGGAAGGTGAGTACATAAGGCAATGGCTTCCCGAGCTAGCGAGATTGCCAACTGAATGGATCCATCATCCATGGGACGCTCCTTTAACGGTACTCAAAGCTTCTGGAGTGGAACTCGGGACAAACTATGCAAAACCCATTGTAGACATCGACACAGCTCGTGAATTACTCGCTAAAGCCATATCAAGAACCCGTGAAGCACAGATAATGATAGGGGCAGCACCCGATGAGATTGTAGCAGACAGCTTTGAGGCCTTAGGGGCTAATACCATTAAAGAACCTGGACTTTGCCCGTCTGTGTCTTCTAATGACCAACAAGTACCTTCGGCTGTTCGTTACAACGGGTCAAAGAGAGGGAAACCTGAGGAAGAAGAAGAAGAGAGAGACATGAAGAAATCTAGAGGATTTGACGAAAGGGAATTGTTTTCGACTGCTGAGTCTTCTTCTTCTTCGAGTGTGTTCTTCGTTTCTCATTCTTGCTCGTTGGCATCAGATGGGAAGAATTTGGAAGGTATTCAAGATTCTTCTGATCAGATTGCAACAAGTTTGGGGAAAAATGGTTGCAAATGATCAGAATAAGCTTTATTATATATAAAGCCTAACATGTAGGTGTGTGAATGTGTTTTTAACTCTGTCTTCCTTTTGATGATACTCAGAAGGAAATGATTGCATAAAACATATATAACGCTAATAATTACGGTTTTATGTCAATTGGCTATGAATAAACATTTACAATATCTTTGTTTAGTCTTTGTTGCGGTCGGGGGTGCGGAAGAGGTGTGTAACAGACTAACAGTTACTCTGAGGGATTATACTCTGGCTAGTGTACCTTTTTGTTTTGTTTAACACAGAGTTGCCTAGCTTTGACTTGCCTCTACAATTGTTGAAGTAATGTTTTCGCAACTCATAATATTTTGTTCGTAACTTGAGGAGCCTCATCTTGTTTGGCATGTCATGCCCTTGTTGCAGTTGTTACCACACATTGAAGTCTAGAATGGTTGGAGTGTAAGGCTAATATTTGAAATATGAAGTTATTGGTGTGGTTCCCCCCAAGTCTAAGGAGCTAGATGGAATATGTATGTTACTTAGATGAAGGTTTTAAAATCACATTTGACCTTTACAAAGATGAATCAACGTTAGTCTTACACATCATCGTTGCTTGCCGCTCCAGTGGAACTAAATTCACACACACACTGACACACACATACGATTCACCAGGGATTTGAAAACCAATTTTAATCATTTTTCAGAAAATACAAAATGCAATGATGTTTATATGAGAATACCCTCTCACAGCTTCCGTAGCATCATCAGTGGGAACGTTCCTCCTCTCCCTTTCTGTATCTCGCAGAGAAATATAAAACAGAGCATATTACTAGAGTAGAGGTGAAACTGATTTAGAACGGTTTGGTCAAACGCTCCTCATATATGGGAAGGTTCTGTGTAAAAACATTGAATAACGAAGAAAGGAAAAGAAATAAACGACAACGTTTTAAAAAATAGACATATAAATGATGGAGTAGTAAGCCCAGCCCATTAAGGCTTACTCAGCCCATATAATGAAGGATTTGTCCAATCTTGTTTGGTTAAATTTTATCCATTAATAATACTCAGCCCAGTCCAATAAGAAGAAAGTTGGAAAAAGGAAATAGGGTAAGTGAGAAAATCGTGACCGTCGAAACCCTAGTTTAGTAATGAAATCGTGACCGTCATAATAATATTTATCTATAAATAAATGCCTCTACTCTGTTCTTCACTGTATTATATTTTGTTGTCTCTGCTTCGCTTCGACTCAACACAATTCATCTTCTTCTTCTTTTCCGTTTGTGTATTCTTCGGCGAGTCTGCGTTTTCAAAACCGATGATCTTCTAAGGTTTCGTTCCTATTCTTCTAGGGTTTCGTTCCTATCCTTCTAGGGTTTGGTCTCTCTCTCAATCCAATTGCATTGCTCTGTTCTTCTTCTTCTTAACGCGTCGCGTCTCTGATTTTTTTTGTTTTGTTTCTTCGTCGTCTCTTGTTGCAGGTGTGTGTGTTTCGAAAGCAAGTTTATTATCTGATTATCGCTCCCACGGCCTCTGAGTGAGTTCTTCTTCTAGGGTTTGGCTTTGATCTTTCGGTGATTGCTTTTTGTGTTTCTTCCTCTGTTTTTTTTTGCTAACTCGTTTCTTCTTCTTCTTCTTCTTCTCCTTCTGTCTCTCGCAGGTGCTTTTTGGAAGCGTGGCTTTCGTCTCTGAACTCTCAACTTCTTCTACGGTTTGATCTCTAAATTGATTTCTATATTCTAGGGTTTTTTTTTTTCCTCACTCGATTTCCTTTTATTTACTCATAGTTTCTATTATTATATTGTTAATCCAGATTGATTGATTGCGGAGGATAACTGTATTGATCGATCGGCGATTGAGGAGGAGGGTACTAAGATCTTTCCCTGATGATTTGATTGAGGAGGAGGGTACTAAGATCTTCTTGGGTTTTTATTCATCCTTGTCACTCTCTGTTTGATTTTAACGACTTCTTTTCTTTTTTGGGGGGGGGTCTCACTCTCTCTCTCTCTTTGTTGCAGGTCTTACTTTTGAACAGCAAGCTTTGTCAAAGGATGGATCACAGCTAGCAGCAATATGAAGTGGGTAAGTTTTCAGCCATGAGCTTAGACTTGCTTATTATACATGTCTTGTTATTTTGTTTCTTATCTTTTTGTCTCTAGCTAGCTAACTATTGGTATGCATGTTTTTTGTTTGTTTGTTGCATCAGCCTCAAGGATTGTCAAATTTGCTGTAGACTAGCAGAGAAAGGCATCAGTGGAGATGATGATGACTTGCTAAAGCGCAAGACCTTTTGTGGTTTCTGGTACTAAGATCTCTCGGTTATGGTTTGATTGTGGAGTCTTCTTTTTTGTTTGTCTTCCTAATCTCCCATATTTTACTCTCTCTTTTTCGATATATAGTGAAACAACTGTTGATATGTCCTTTTTGTTTTCCTCTCAGGAGTTGGTTACCATCAATATGGAGAGACGGGTAAGTCATTGGCTTAAGGTAAGTTAACTGATTAACTATGTGCTTCTCTCTTTCTTCTTTTTACATGGATTTTTAGATTTACCAAGTTAAACTACTAACCCTGCTTCTGATGCTGTCTGCTTTTTTTCTTTCTGATATGAAATCCATTTTTTACAGGATCATATGCGGAGAGCTGGTGATGTCTTCTTTAATTTGCTGAGGTTCACTTCCTTCCCATTACTGTTAAGGATGATGCTGAATTATGGACCCAAACGATGGAAAGGACATCCTCTTCTTATTGCTTTGTAAGTCATCTCACAATTTTACTCTTTTCTTTATGTTCTTCTATTACAAGCTTATCTCTATCCTCTAACAATACTCACGTTTTTTTTTGGGTGAACAACAAGGTGCTACTGAAGTTGGAACTCGACAAGGCACTAAAATTCAACGCACCATCCTTTGAACTAAAAGGTACTTGTCATTGCCTCATGCTGTTAAGGTAAGTTAACTCTGTTCTCCTCTCTTTATTCTTTTTACTTGGATTTTTGTGATTTACCAAGTTATACTACTAAGTACTAACCCTGCTTCTGATGCTGTTTTCTCTTCTTTCTCGTTTCAGCTGATTTGATGGTTGCTGCAGTAGCATTCGGGATAAAAACAAAACAGAGAGGTTTGTCACAGTAATTTTTCACTTAATCTATGATATTCTTTTTTTGATAATGACTCTTTGTGTTGTTCTGATGCTTTCTTCTCCTCTGCAGCTGTCCGTGACTACAAACTGTCTCTCCAAAACTTGAATGATGAAAAAAAAGAACAAGAGAAACATACTTCTTGAGGTATAGATTTGAACCTATGTAATTTTTCATATTTCTTTTTTCACATCTGTGTTGTGTTTATAAATACAACATTTATTTGAGAAATAACACAGACTCTCTTGAAGTCATTGCCGCCGTTGAGTCTGGTAAGAGTGAAAACCAACCCCGACTTTGACAGCAATACGTTCTACGTCCCTGCTAACAGTGGAGAGTAAGACCTAGATCCGTTTCTCCCTTTTGTGTTGTTGTTTCATATGTGAATGCTTGGTATCTAATGGTCTTCTTTGCTTTTTCTCTCAGGTTGGTGAGAACCCAACTGCATCCGGCTAGGGAGATTTTGGAATTACTCCTGAATAGCTTTGTCATTATGTTGTCAAAGGATCATAACAACAAGCAGCAATATGGAATGGGTAAGTTACCACTCATGAGACGTGCTTATATATGTCTGGTTACTTTTTTTTTTATCTCTTGTCCCTTGCTAACTTTGGTGTGCATGTTTTTGTCGTTGCATCAGCCTCAAGGATTGTCAAGTTTGCTCAGATACTAACAGCGGATCATTTATGGTTTCAGGTATGGAGATGCACATTTGTTATTTGTTCTGTGTTGCCTAGGTTTTCCCTGCTCACTTTCTCACAAGACGTGTTGGTTTTTTTTTACATCGCAGCGGTTTCTCTCAGGATGCTTGTCATGATCTCACTTTGATCATTTGGACGTGTTCGTGGCTAACAAGTATTATCTTAAAAATACTTGAAAACAAGCATTTGTCCAAGTTAGATTCCTAAGATTTTTAAGAATTATTTGGACGTGTTCGTGGCAAACTATTTTTGTTTTTAATTTTAATTTTCCATTTAAAAAACGAAAATTACAAGGCTCCAAACGAAAATTTATTTTTTGTATGTTTTTAAATGAAAAAACAACAACAACACGAAACTCCGACATGGGCTATATATTGAACATTGGGCTACATTTGCTTTATTTAAACGGTTAAGCCTATCGGAACCTGAACCCTAACTTTTTTTTAACGTCGTATCGACCCTAAACTACTGACTGAGTGGAAGCTAGCTAGGGTTTAACGACATGAAGACGTGGAGGAGAAGTGAATTTTCAGAGCCAATTCCAAGTGATCTGATTTACGAAATACTCTCCAGTTTGCCGGCGAAATCTATAGAAAGGTTTCGTAGCGTATCTAAGCTCTGGTGTTCCATACTTGGCCGCCCAGATTTCACTGAGTTGTTCCTGACCAAATCTTCTTGTAGGCCTCAGCTTTTGTTCACCTGCGTAAAAAACAATGAGTTGGTATTCTTCTCGACCCCACAAACTCGTGACAACTGGTTTCCTGTAGTAGCCGATTATCATATGAAGCTCCGCTGTGATCGACTCTTCCAAATATTTAATCCTATAAGTGGCTTGGTCTGTTTTAATGACAAAAGGGGAAGGAAAAATGGATTGGTTGCGACGGTGATATGCAACCCTAGCACCGGACAATCCTTTACTTTACCTAAAATGATGACGAGGAGGAGAGTGGCGCTGAGTAGCTATTTAGGGTACGATCCGATCGAGAAACAATTCAAGGTGTTGGCCATGACCTTTCCATCTAGATCAGATAATGGGATCTCTGAGGAGCATCAAGTTCTGACATTAGGAGGAACTGGATCTTGGAGAATGGTCCAGTGTTGCATACCCCATTGTCCTGGATGGAAGGTGATATGCATCAGTGGTGTTTTGTACTACCAAGCTAAGGTAACCATGTCTTCATCGTGTTCTATGATAGTTTGCTTTGATGTTAGGTCTGAGAAGTTCAGCTTTATCAAAGTCACGGAAGCTTTCACTAGTGTAGTGCATGATACATCAACTCTGATAAACTACAAGGGTAAATTGGGTTCAATTACGACACCAGATTATTACTGTGTCAGTGGAAAAACTGGCGCTTTTGTGTTGTGTGTTCTTGACGACCCCGAAAAACATGAGTGGTCGAAGCATATTTACATTTTTCCCCCTCAGTGGGAGCATGTTTTTGAACAGATAACCTTACACATTGTTGGAGTGACCCGTAATAATGAAGTTATCTTGTCGAGAATATATCCAAGCGACCCTTTCTATGTTTTCTACTTCAATCTTGAGAAGAAAACTATCAGAAGAGTTCAAATCCAAGGAATGGGAGCGTTCATGGGTGATGTGTACACCTTTGTAGACCATGTTGAGGACTTGCAGGTCAAGCATCTTACTTAGGCTTTTATATAACTTAGATTTTTTAATATAGCTACCTTTTTTTTTTCTCTTTTTTCCAAATTTAGCACCATAACTAAAGGGTGGTTTTCTTAATATAGCCCTTATCTTTCAACTAATTTGTTGGCTGCATCTACGATTTAGATCATGTACAAATTACAATACAACATTCAAATGTAGATGTATAAATTTTAATTTTGATTGCTTCAAGTTTGGGAAAAAATGGTTGCAAATGATCAGAATAAGCTTTATGTGCTGTTATATATGAAGCTTAACATGTAGATGTGTGAATGTGTTTTTAACTCTGTCTTCCTTTTGATGATACTCAGAAGGAAATGATTGCATAAACATATATAAACGCTGATAATTACGGTTTATCAATTTGCTATGAATAAACATATACAATATCTTTGTTTAGTCTTAGTCTGGGGTGCAGGAGAGGTATGTAACAGTTACTCTTGCTTCACATAATTTTACTTTGGCATATATTGTAAGAGATACTCCAAGATACACAAGATCATATCATATCTCCATATTAGGAATGTATAGTAATGACTAAACCTAGAGGCTCCCTCACCTCTCTTGTATATAAACCTCCATTGTACAATTGTAAAGATATACTCAATATAGCATTCCTTACATATATAGTGGAAAATATGTTGGTGGCTGTACTAGTTCTAGCACCTTCTAGGACATTATTCCATCCGGTTGATCACGGTTATCCAGGAGAAAAGGTAACAAGACTCCCTGGACCAAGACTAGGTGCGAGTCAGATTATACTCTGGGTATGTTTGTCCACCTCTAGTTCTTGTAGGTGAAACCTGAGTAGTTATATGGTATTTTTGATGTCTGTGTTGCTGTAATGTGGGCAGAGATATCTGTATTTAGAGTTTTTACTGAAGAATAAAAGACTCAACATCTGATAGTTGGATCTTAAAAGTTTGTAGTCATTTGGACAGAAGCTTGTGAATATTGTTCTACTCAACAGGGTGGTTATAAATTAACAGAAGCGCAAAATCTAAAGAGGGCTTTGACAGTTTTGAGAAATCTGGAACTGAGAATCTATGAGGCTTTTTTGGTTCTGTCTGATGCCCTTACATCATCGACTAAGTATGTAAAAGGATCCGGAATGGTATAGTTACTCAATTTATAGACACTAGCTAGTATCTACTGATCCTAATTTTGAAGATGATGATGAGCTTGAAGAATAAAAGGGAACGGCCCACTTTTGTATTTTAGTAAAGGAAAAGGAAATTTTCCCAAAAACATGCAACAAAATTAATTTACATTTAATGAAGCTAACAAAGGAAAGGTAACAAAAAGAAACAATGAAAAAACTCTTTCAAATGCCACTAAAAAAGGTAAATACTACTTGCATGGCACGGCAAAAGAGGTAAAAGTCCATGGGAAAAAGCTTCGTGCATGGCCGGAATCAGGGGTCGAAATATTTGACGACCGCATCTGTTTCATCCAAAGAGGAGTCGATGGGGCCGGGATGAGGGTCGACGTAGCCGGAATCTTCGTGGAAAAGAGAAGAGAGGTGGCTGTTATCTTCCAAGAAAGGGTCGAAGTTATCTTGAGAAGTAGAGCCAACGTCTTCGAAATCCTTCAAGAAAGAGTCGTGTTTATAGTTAAGAAAATCCTTGTTCACCAATTTTTGATGAGGGATATTCAATAGACGTGTTGCATGATCTGATTTTGATAGGGTTTTCTTAACTATAAACTTTGGGTTATTGGACCCATTCTTTGATTCCATCAACTCCACAAGCGACATAGCTAGGTGGTTATACATTTTTTTTTCAAGTATCCGAAAGCAAAGAAGAGAGTTAATTTAGTGCTACGAAGAGAGACGCGCGGTTATTTTATATAGGGTTCAAGTATTCCCTTTTTATTATAGAACTTTCCTCCTTTAATTTTAGGTAAGAAAAGAAAATGTTAAAACGAATTAACTTAATTATTTTATTTTATTCCAGTTTGGATAAATATGCATTTAAATGTCAACCTTTTCTTTTCCTTTTAGTGTGTTTACATTTACAACAATACCATATCGAATTATTTTGGTAATAATTTTAAACCAAAATAATTGAAGAATAATAATGTTAATCAAAATAATGAGACTAAATAGTATTATTCTCTTCTCCCTCCAAAGTCCAAACCCTAGCCGCGCCGTCGCTGCACTTCTACGCCTCACTGTCTAACCGTCTCAGTTTGTGTCCTTCTCGGACCTTATTCTTCGTTTATACATCTTCTAGAGCGACGGTTTCTTAAACCCTATAAATCTGTCCCGACTTCTCCTTACATTATCATTATAGAATTACATCTTCCGCAACTTAGTGATTGCTTTTTGAATTTTGTTATTATTATTATTTATTTTTACTATGATAAACAACAACAAACACGAACCTCCGACATGGGCTTATTATATATATTAAACATTGGGTTACATGTGCTTAATTTTTTAACCTATTATATTGAAACCTGAACCCTGTATTGAACCACGTTTTTGTTAACGTCGTCGACCCCAAACTACTGACTGGGTGGAAGCTAGCTAGGGTTTAACGACATGAAAACGTGGAGGAGAAGAAGTGAATACTCAGAGCCGATTCCAGTTGATATGATTTACGAAATACTCCTAAGTTTGCCGGCGAAATCTATAGCGAGATTTCGTAGCGTATCGAAGCTCTGGTGTTCCATACTTGGCCGCACAGATTTCACTGAGTTGTTCCTGACCAAATCTTCTTGTCGGCCTCAGCTTTTGTTGAGCTGCGTAAAAGACAATGAGTTGTTCTTCTTCTCGACCCCACAAACTAATTGTGAGAACTGGTTTCCTGTAGTAGCCGCCGATTATCATATGAAGCTCCGCTGTGATGAATTCCTCCAAATATTTAATCCTATAAGTGGCTTGGTCTGTTTTAAAGACAAACGGGGAAGGAAAAATGTGACGGTGATATGCAACCCTAGCACCGGACAATCCTTTACCTTACCTAAAATGAAGACGAGGAGGAGGGTGGCGCTGAGTAGCTATTTAGGGTACGATCCGATCGAGAAACAATTCAAGGTGTTGGCCATGACCTTTCCATCTGGATCAGATGATGGGATCTCTGAGGAGCATCAAGTTCTAACATTAGGAGGAACTGGATCTTGGAGAATGATCCAGTGTTGCATACCCCATTGTCCTGGATGGAAGGTGATATGCATCAATGGTGTTTTGTATTAGTAAACATGAATATCCAACCCAAAACCAATTGGCAATGAGTGGAGGGATCCATGTACTATTTATATTGCCCCACAAATCATATCTCTCTCGATGTGGGATATAGTCTAATACACCCCCCTCACGCTCAGGATTGGACATCTGTAGCGTGAAGTTTGTGGCACTGGACATCCACGGGTGACCCCACAATCGAGAGAAATTTTAATCCACAACAAGACATATCACTTATATGGGCCATATAGGTGGAAAACCATTTTTGTGAGAATTTGCTTGTTGGGCCTAACCATGGGCTCTGATACCATATTAAATAGTGGACTTCCAACTCAAAACCAATTGACAATGAGTGGAGGGATCCATGTATTATTTATATTTTGTACTACCAAGCTAAGGTCAACATGTCTTCATCGATTTCTATGATAGTTTGCTTTGATGTTAGGTCTGAGAAGTTCAGCTTTATCAAAGTCACGGAAGCTTTCGCTAGTGTAGTGCATCATACATCAAACCTAATAAACTACAAGGGTAAATTGGGTTCAATTACGACGCCAGATTATGACTGTGTTAGTGAGGAAAATGGGGCTTTTGTGTTGTGTGTTTTAGAAGACCCTGAAAAACATGAGTGGTCGAAGCATATTTACTTTTTTTTCTCCTCTGTGGGAGCATGTTTTTGAACAGAGAACCTTACACATTGCTGGAGTTACCCGTACAGATGAAGTTGTCTTTTCGGTAAAATATCCAATTCTAAACGACCCTTTCTATGTTTTTTACTACAATCTCGAGAAGAAAACTATCAGAAGAGTTCGAATCCAAGGAATGGGAGCGGGTAATAACGTGTACACCTTTATAGACCATGTTGAGGACTTGAATCTCAAGCATCTTATATAACTTGAGATTTTGTCACATAGCTACTCCAGGTTTTTCATTTTTTAAAAAGTTAGCACCATAATTAGAGGCTGGGTTTCTTAATAGAGTTTTTTTNTTTTTTTTTTTTTTTTTTTTTTTCATCCTATATACATATCTATGAAAGTATTTTGGGCGTATCCTTAATTTAATTTCATAATTGTTTGGGATAGTTAAAAAAAAATATATATATATATATATAATTATATATTGATTAGACGAATTAGAGAAAGCCTTATCAAAAGGCCCATTATTGTTGAACCAAAAGGCCCATTATTGTTGAACCAAAAGGCCCATTATCAAAATCAAAGGACGGTGGTGTATCAAATTTTTCTTCGTATCCGTCGGGTAAATATCAGCCAAAACGAGAACACCGGCGACAGATATGGCGTCGTCAAAGGGAGGAAACAGCACCGGGCACATCAATACTCTTCACCAGCGTCTTTACCACGCTCTCAATCTCGGCTTCAGGTCCTCTTTCTCTCTCTACTCTCGATCTCCTTGTTTCTATGATGTTTCCTTTACTTTGAATAGTTTTCCTGAGAAAAATATTGGTGATTGATTGTGTTAGGGTATGTGATGAGAAGGGGAAGAAGTGGAAGTGTACTGATATCGAGATACAGAGACATGTCGTGAAGTCAATTTCAGCTTTCCTTGATTGTTTTTCTCGAGCAACATCTAACAATCGTCTTAAGGTCTGTGATTGTTGAAATTTCTGGACTTTTTGTTGTAATTTAGTTGCGTGATTCCAATGTTTTATTTTGGTTTTTGTATTGCTTTAGGAGTCCATTTCTGATATAGCAGGGGCGTTGGTGTTTATTCTTGGGTGTAAGAACAGAGCAGTGGTGGGTTTAGCAGCCAATGTAGTTATTAGGTTGATTCGTATTGTTCCTCCTTCTATCTTGCAATCATATTCTTTGGATCTCGTTGAGTCTTTGTCACCTCTCTTACGTTGTCAACAACTTGAAGTTTGCCTTCCCTGTGCTGTTGCTTTGAATGCTATTCTTATTAACCTACGAGAGACCAAGGAGAAGGAAGTGTGGAAGATTTTTGAAGGCGCGGAAACTGTGGTTTCCGTTGTTGCTAATCTTCAGAACTTTTCTGAAGGGAGTATGTCAGTGGAGTGGTTTCAAGAGATGGCTTCGCTTTTGAGTACGATAATGTTGAAGTGGCCTCAGTCTAGGTATTCTGTTTGGCACAACCCTGCTTTGATGAGTGTTTTGGAGAGTGTTAGTCAGAAGCCTGATTTGGGTTTGAGAGTTGCAACTTTGAAGCTGTATTCTTCTCTAGGTATATATTTGGTTGTCAAAATTATATATCATGATGTTCTCGAGTTAGCTAACAAGTAAAAATTGGCCCTAACTTGTCCCTTGTTATGTGCTTCTCTGTTTCAGCTCTTTGTGGCCATGGCGCTAATGAACTTATAGACAACGGAAAGCCTATGTTAGATCTGATGATTAGCTGCATGGAGGAATCAAGCCCTCAAAATGCTCGAATTGAAGGGTTTAAGCTAGCACAAAGGCTTGCGGTAATTGCACCTTGCCTGATGACCCTTCTTTTTGTTTTTGGATTTCTAACCATTGGCCGTTGCTCAGACAGGTAACCAAGAGTGCTTGAAGATGATAGACATATGTTCTGAGTCCCTAGTAAAGGCTACCGTTCAGACTATGGGTAAGTGGTCCTTGAGCTCAGGAAAGCTTTCTTATGACCAGAAGTCTTTGCTTGTGGAGGCTTGTAAGCTGGCTCTAATCACTCGTTGGGAAGGAAAACATCATTTTTATTTCTGGAAGTATCGGATCTCTGAAGCGCTTCTTAGTCTTGTTGTGGAGAATTTTCGTAGTCAATCCTTGGATGGTAGTGTGTCTCTGGAAGAAGAAATTTCACTTGCTGAGAAGGTACTGAATGCGAAATTTCTACCTAGTCTGAGGTCATATGTTTGGGATATAATTGGATTCTTGGCAGCTCACTGTCAGGAAGAGTTCGATTCCATTTTGCATGAGGATGAACTCTGCCTCAACTTTCTTATCACATGTGCATGGTAAGTCATGGGTTGTTTTGTTTCACATAACCGCTTCTTTTTGGATATAGTCTTTATCTATTCTGATTATTTTTCTTTCGACTTTTTTTTAAGCTTGACTCTTTCAAGGTCAGTTCAGAAAGGCTATCAAATATGTCAAACTGATATTATCAGCGCCTCCCATAGCGAGTCAGCATCAAGAGCAGTGCTAATGATGATAAATTCCCCCTCCAAATACATATCATCGAGGGCCAGAGTTACCTTGTCATTTATCCTAGAGGAAGGTGGTAAGGAAAATTTGAATTACCTTATGAAGTTCATGGGTTATATTCCATCCTCTGGAGGTTACATACTGCCAAATATACTCCAAACGACCGTCTGTTTGGTGGGCTATGCATGCTATTCATCGATCCCTCAATATGCGAGTTTCATTTTAAGAAACCAGGGTTTGGAGATACTATTATCTTTCTGTAGCTGGTATCAACGGAATTGGGAAAATGTTGGAGCATCAAGTTTTGCGCCTTCTCCCCAGAGCACCTCTGAAAAGAGGATATGTTGCTGGGTATGTACGGAAGATTGGGAAAACAAGGATGCTTTTCTTCTATACGCTCTCTTGGCTTTGACCGAGTTGGTGAATCATTCATTCTCTGGACAGTATCACGCTGAAGATCTTTCAATGAAGAGTGAAAATTTAAAAGATCGGTTATGCACAACACTCAAGGAAATCCGAGATGGAGATTATGGCTCTGGTCCAAAGTGGTATGCTGCACACATCCTAAGCTATCTTGGATACTTTGGCTTCCAACATAACTTGGGGAAAAGACTCATGGGAGCTTATGAAGATGAGGAATGTAGCGATATGCGACTCCTTTTTGCTAGTGGGAATAGTGTGAGTGTACACAAAGTTATTATCGCTGTCAGGTGTCCAATGTTGCTGCCTCCCAAGGAAAGAGCTCACAATGGCTCGACTATATTAACTGAGAAATCTCAGAGAACCGTTCAAGAAATCCGCATGTCTGTCAATGTGGATACTTTGGCGCTTGTTAAACTATTGGAATTTGCTTACTCTGGGTATGTGGAAGTAGAAAGCACGTTGCTGAAAAAGCTGAAAACTTTGGTTAGACATTGTAAGGCGAAGGTTCTGCTGCAGATGCTTTGCAGAAGAAGACCCAAGTGGGGATCTTTAATACCCGGAATTGATATAACCCTTGCACTCGCTCCTAAACTCATCCATTTCTCGTAAGTTTACCAGTCTCATTATTCTTATCGACGCTAATAGACAGATAAATCCAGATATAAACCATAGCATTCTTGTAATTTCAGAGATGTGATATTAGTACCTAAAGAAACAAACGTGGCTGGCTTCAACTGCCGTATGTGCTCCTCAACATCTCCTCATGCCCACTCTCACCGAGTTATACTGTCGTCAGGCTGTGAATACCTACGTGCCTTGTTCCGGTCCGGGATGCAGGAGAGGTATTTAAGTTCACTTAATTTTTCTTTGGCATATATAGTGGAACGTATGTTGGTGGCTGTATTAGTTCTAGGATTTTCCTAAAGCCAGCATATTCTTGTTAGGGGTGGACACTGTCCGTACATCGTTTAAATTTCAAGTTTCTATAACACCGTCCAACTCAAATAGAAACCCCATCCGGTAGATCACGTGTTTTGTTAGTCAGATTTAGTCTTGGTATTTGGTATTTTTGCTGTGTGTGTTACTCTAACGTGGGTAGAGAGATAAATGTATTTAGCAGCTTTTTAGTGTTTATTGAGGAATAAAAGACTCAACATCTTATAATTGGATATCAAATCTGCAGCCATACGGATAGACTAAACGTTCCTGTGAGCTGGTTGGGGTTAACAAAGCTCGTGAGTTGGTTCTACTCTGATGAGTTGCCAAACCCTCCTTCGGGTTGCAAGTGGAACAACATGGACAACGAGGCAAAACTGGATGAGCTTCAAGCTTATGTGGAGATATACTCGCTTTCTGAATGGTGGATTATGGAAGATCTTCAAAACGATTGTGCTCACGTGATTCTCTCTTGCTTGGAATCCGCTAGAGAGTTATCTATCAAAACAATCGAATTAGCTGCAAGTTTCTCGATGTGGAAACTGGTGGAAGCGGCTGCTAATCATGCAGCTCCTATTTATCATCAGCTTCGTGACTCAGGTGAGCTCGATGAGCTCGACGACGAGCTGGTTAACTTGATTCGAACAGCTGCTGTTCAGTTTTCTCAACAGGGTAGTTAAATCAATAGAAACAAAAAGCTGGAACTGAGAGTCTTTTTGGTCCTGTCTGATATCCTTGCATCATCGACCATGTAAAGGATCCGGGATGGTATAGTTATAATGATTTTTTAGATATGGAGCAATATGTTGTGGGAGAATGGGACTTTGTCAAAGAAGTTTCTATTCTATAGTAGATTAAAAAAAACAAGACATCGAAATTTTTGTAAGCTAAACAAGGTAATGTACAAAGTATAAGCTATAGATGGTTAATGTTTGAACCACTTTCAAATAAGTTTTTTTCATCAACGAGTTTGTGGACAACAAATTACTTATGGTTTGTTTTGTACCTACACTTGTAGGACTGAACTCAATCGGTTATAACGTTAATATAATCGGTCCCACATAACACGAAGACCAAACTCTGAATTTGTCTTTAGTAAGTCTGTAACGCTCGCTTCTCGTGTTTTGCATGATCTTCTCCACGTTTCTGTTTCCTCATCTCTTTCTTCTTCTTGTTATTGGGTTTGTTCCATAAGCAAGCTTTAATTATTGCGACAAATTTTGAGAAGAAAAAGGAGATAAACAAAATGGTGGCGAAAAACTCGATCGAATGCAACTCTCACGAAGAGAGGACCAAGGTGGTTCCTCCTATCTTTGGATGTCCTCCAGTTGCCTTAGACGACAAGAAACCTTCTGTTGGTGCCTCGGAATTTTCAGTCCCTATCATCGACTTTGCAGGCGTCCACAAGGACGCACTGTCACGTGAAGGCGTTGTGGAGAAGATCAAAGACGCTTCAGAGAAGTGGGGAATCTTCCAGGTGATCAACCATGGTGTTCCTTCAAGTGTTCTTGAAGATATTAAAGATGGAGTTGTTAGGTTTCATGATGAAGATCCCGAGGTTAAGAAATCTTACTTCTCGCTTGACTTCACAAAAACATTTATCTACCACAATAATTTCGAACTGTACAGTTCGTCTTCTGGTAACTGGAGAGACTCTTTTGCTTGTTACATGGCTCCTAATTCTCCAAACCCAGAGGAGATCCCAGTGGCTTGCAGGTAATTACTTTTGTTTCTAATTTCATTGTAAAGTCTTAGGGAATAGTTAAGATATGTTTCAAATAAATTGAACATCATTAATTGTCTCAGAGATGCTATGATGGGATACTTGGTGCATGTGACGAGCTTAGGTGGTTTGCTCTTTGAACTTCTCAGAAGCTCTTGGTTTGAGCTCAGAGAGCCTTAAGAGTATGGGTGTCATGAAGGGTATGCATATGATATGCCACTACTACCCTCCCTGTCCACAACCTGACCTAACTTTGGGCACAAGTAAGCATTCGGACAACACCTTTATCACCATTCTTCTTCAGGACAACATCGGGGGTCTTCAAGTTCTTCATCAAGACTGCTGGGTTGATGTCTCGCCTGTAACTGGGGCACTTGTCATCAACATCGGTGATTTCTTGCAAGTAAGCTCATTAATTGTTCCATACTTAAGAACTAAAAGTATAATTAGATACACTGGCTGGAAACAGACATTTAAATTTCTCAGCTAAGTTGCTCTTATATGGTTTGTTGTGCAGCTGATGACAAATGACAAGTTCAAAAGCGCGGAGCATAGGGTGCTTGCAAACAGAGCTGGACCGAGGATTTCAGTAGCGTCCTTTTTCAGCTCGAGTATGAATGAAATTCCACAGTTTACGGACCAATAAAAGAGCTTCTGTCTGAAGAAAATCCTCCAAAATACAGAGAATTCACTGTACCAGAGTACTCAAAGGGATACATTGAGAAAGGTCTGGATGGAACATCGTATCTGACGCATTACAGGATATGAAACGATAACTTAAAAAGTTTCAGTTTGATGCAAGATATATATTACCAGATATATGCAACTATGGGGTTTCAGTCCTTATCCAAGTTTCTCTGTTTTTGGGTCTGCAATAACAAAACCATTGTATACCAAAATGGTGTGTCGAAACATTTGTGCTTGTATCTTTCTATTTTGCCTTACCACCAGTTCTATAATATAAGGACACTATTTCTAGGCTAAGCTTAAGAAGCACTATATATATTAAATGGTACTTTCAATAATCACGATTTTTTAGTTCGTTTAAAAGTCAGTTCTTAGACAATTATTTTACATTAATCGTGAGAACCACTTCGTCCCAAATTATCAATATAACACATCCACTTTTCTTTTACTTCCAAACAAAAAAAAAAAAAAAAAAGGTTTCCTTTCTTTCCTTTTTGAACTCGTTTAGAAACACAAAAGTGTGAAGAAAATGGTGAAAGTCCTGAAAGCAGCACTTGGCGTCGCGAAAACGCTCTTTTACAATTTCATTGGTGTCGTCTACGACAGCATGGGTTTCTTTGTGGACGCTTACGATCTTTTCTGTTTCTCTCTGGTTTCGAAGCTCTTTGGTCGTTTTTACTTCCGCAGCCAGTTTCTAGTTCCCATCCGTAGATCAGAATTGATCCCGGATTCAATTAAGAACGAAAAAGTTTACAAAATTATCGATTCCATCATTGAGTGCTTTAGAAAAGCCACGGTGCAAATCAAAAGATTTTATAAATGGTGTATTTATATCATGTATGGATTATACAATTATTTGGTGGGTTTAATCTTCAAGTTAGATATTTGTGTAATTGTTGTATGTATGCTTGTGTATAAATAGAAAAGTTTTAATTAGTCTCTAGCTGTAACTTGTAAGTAAGATATTCACAAATTGAAACATCTGTGCTTTGTATTCACAAATTGAAATTTTAACATTTATTTTAGTAAAGTATAGAAAGTACTATTGTATTTATTAGAAATATATTATATTTTCTTTACTTTCTTACACTTCAATTCTGTAAACCAAAATTCTAGTATAATCAATTTCAAGAGAAGTAATTAGATATGATACATATCTTTTCGTCTTGCTTTAATCTTTTTACTTTGCTACTTTGATATATGTTTTTCTTTAATATTTTTTTAGTTTGATATAAAATAAAGCATTTGATATTAACTATTGCAATTAAAATCATAAATTAAATAAAATCTGATACACAGACATATTTATGTAAAGTTTATAATTAAAAATATAATAATAAATTGAGATTTCAAATGGTCCAATAGAAAGATAGTGAAATCTTACTTTTTGTATATATGATTTCTCTTCTTTCACCTTAATAATGGCATAAAGCGCGAACCAAGATCCATAATACGAAAACCAAAATCAGAATGAGGAGAAAACCCAGAGTTAGCTAGCTCTTTTGTCTTCCTTTTTAAAAGGAGCTAACAATACGATGTTCAAGCTTTGCCAAAAGCCTTTTGCAGAGATAAAGTTCGAAGATCAGGATAAAAAAAAAAATTATAAAATAGCATCAACTATTTTTCTTGACAATGCTCTTCTATATATAACGCAGTCTTTGTGAGAATTCTTGAGAAAACAAAAATGGAGAGCAAAGAATTCGACTCTTACAGTGAGCGCAAAGCATTCGACGAGACGAAAGCAGGTGTGAAAGGTCTCGTTGATGCTCACATCACTGAGATTCCTCGTATCTTCCGTCTCCCTCAAGGTGCCTTGTCCGACAAGAAACCTTCTGTTTCTGCCTAGGATTTGGCGATCCCTATCATCGACTTTGCAGGCGTCCATGTAGACACAGTGTCACGTGAAAGCGTTGTGGCGCAGATCAAAGACGCTGCAGAGAAGTGGGGATTCTTCCAGGTGATCAACCATGGTGTTCCTTTAAGCGTTCTTAAAGATATACAAGATGGAACTGTTAGGTTTCAAGAGGAACTAGATCCTGAGGTCAGGAAATCTTACTTCACTCGTGACCCGTCCAAGAGATTTGTCTACAACAGTAATTTCGATCTCTACAGCTCTTCATGTGTTAACTGGAGAGACTCTTTCGCTTGTTGCATGGCTCCTGATCCTCCAAACCCTGAGGATCTCCCAGTGGCTTGCAGGTAATTTGTTTATTCATCTTAGAAATTATCGAAGACATACAGTACAGTATATTGTGATTTTAACATCATATATTGGCGGCTCAGGGATGTTATGTTCGGTTACTCGGAGCATGTGATGAGCTTAGGTGGTTTGGTCTTTGAACTTCTCTCAGAAGCTCTTGGTTTGAGCACTGAGACCCTTAAGAACATGGATTGCATGAAGAGTATGTATATGGTCTCCCATTATTACCCTCCTTGTCCACAACCTGAATTAACTTTGGGCCTATGTAAGCATTCCGACATCTCTTTCATCACCATTCTTCTTCAAGGTATCTAAATTTATTTGGTTTGAACGCAGATGATGACAAACGACAAGTTCAAAAGCGTTGAGCATAGGGTGCTTGCAAACAGAGTTGGACCGAGGATATCAGTGGCATGCTTTTTCAGCTCGAGTATGAGTCCAAATCCCACTGTTTACGGACCGATCAAAGAACTTGTCTCTGAAGAAAACCCTCCAAAATATAGAGACTTCACCTTACTTGAGTACTCAAAGGGATACATTGAAAAAGGTCTGGATGGAACATCACTTCTGTCGCAATTCAGGATATGAAATTTTAAAAGCAGAGAAGTTAAAAAAAAAAATACCCTGTTCGATGCAAGACATCATGTCTATATATAGTGATCTAGTTCTTATCCATGTTTAAGCTCTGTTATTGGGTCTGCAATAATAAAACCTTTGTATTAAAACATAATAAAGATTGGTGTGTTTGTGTTGGATCTAAAGATTCATACTTTGTTTAACTCGTCAGAGCATCAGATTACCTATTACCTGTCTAGGGCATTTATTAATATAGTCCCCTCAATCTTGGAACTCGACCAGAACCAGAAGATTCAGAGTTAGGGTTTCGAGATGATTCAAGAACTTACTCGATCGTGTAAACGATTACATTCCTCGATGAGACTCAGGGTCGTCAACGTACGGTTTCGTGCGTCAAGGGATCGAGGCGCAGCCGGCGAACGTTTTTCCGATCTCTGACCTATCGGCGGCCGCAACAAGGGGTTTCGATTGACTAGACAAGAAGGTTTGACTGACGGTGTCTCGTCAACAGCCGCCGATGGGACCAGAAGCGACGACGCCATCGAAAGCAATCAAATTGGTGTGAACGAAAAAAAAAAATAGGTTTCGTGATTAGTGATTACACCTATAAGTTAAAGCCGCCACATCAAAAGTTAATTAGTGCAACCTGAACCAAAGTTTGTTCACGTTTGTATTTTAAATTGTACTGTAAGTAAATTATATTTGTAACATCTTTAATTTAATAGAATGATATTTATTAAACTACGCTTTTACCTATATATATTTTTTTTTTATCTTGAGACAGAA
Source organism: Camelina sativa (assembly GCF_000633955.1). Classification (NCBI taxonomy): domain Eukaryota; kingdom Viridiplantae; phylum Streptophyta; class Magnoliopsida; order Brassicales; family Brassicaceae; genus Camelina; species Camelina sativa. The sequence continues at coordinate 1,622,144 of NC_025701.1, read as the reverse complement.
ACAACATTAATACTATTATTTTTTGGTTATTTTATCTTTTATAGTATTCAGTCACATATTTTCCAAACAGTATATAAACCAAAAACCCAAAACATCCAAACCAAGTGACTGAAATGTACCCAAGTTCAAAAAAAAAAAAAATGTAAATATATACACACTCCAACTCCAATTGATATGAGGTTGGTTTACTACTACTACTCCGGCTTCCAAAATAATTATTTTTTAGTCAAAAACTTCAAAACATATTTATATAACAAACAAATTATATAATTCTCCACGAGGTTACGCGCTGAACTCAATTACTAATACTATTTTTCTCAGAATAAATATGTAAATAGGATATAAGAAGCAATTAATGGTAAAGTGAATTCCATTTTTCAAACGTCAAACACAGCGTACCTGAAAATGCTATGACGTTATATTAAAACGACGTATATGATCATTCTGATACCAAATCATAATTGTTTAGTTTTCTCTTTCAGTATTTTGATATATTCCAATTTCCAACAAGAGAAAAACAAAATGAGCTTATGAATCACATGATGAAGGGTTACAACATACATGCTTACACACGTAAAAAGATGTTTCTATAATCATTATTTCATTAAAACATTCTCAAAACTAATTACAAGGACTCGTTTGAACTTTGAAGTTCACCCCGCTTACAGGATCTTATTTGTTATGGAAACAATTACATTTTATTTGCCAATAACTGGAAACAGCTTCTTACGCTTGGGATATGACTTTTTGTTATAAATGAAAATGGTTTGTCACATAACCTTCAATCTATAACGATTGTAGTCCCATTTATTGCCTCTTACCCATGTTGACATTATGAGTCTTATTATAGTTCTCCCCATATTCAAGAAGTTCATCCAAAACACTATCGTCCAAGTACTCAAACTCAAAAACTTGCCTAGACGAAGAAGAAGAGTTAGCCGCGGTGGAGGAGGATCCGGTTCCCATGTTATACTCATGAGGGAAGTTGAGAATAGCGGCTTGGCCTCTCATTGAATAGGCCGCTCGGTCATAGGCTCGAGCTGCGTCTTCTGCGGTGTCGAATGTCCCTAGCCACACACGCTCTCCGTGCTTCCTCGAATCTCTTATTTCTGCTGCGTATTTTCCCCAAGGTCGTCTCCTTACTCCGCGGAACTTCCCTTGCTCGGCTCCTCCTCCTCCTCCGCCACCGGTACGACCTCCTTGATCCATATATATGTGTGTATGTATAATGTTGTGTCACTTGTATATGTGAGAAGAGAGAAAGACAAAGTGACTAAGAAGAAGAAGAAGAAGAAAAAACGGATGTTTGAGAGTTTGAGACGCACACAAGTTTTAGCGTCTGTTTTTGTTGTTGTTGTGTGTGTTGTGTGTGTGTAATTTTGCATGGATTAAATGAGATTTGATTTGTGGATTTTATAGGCAAGGAACAAGTGGGTCCATTAACCTAATAATATTCGAAGTTCGAACCATCCACTTATCAAAATCTTATATAGATGTTCTTTATACCTTTTTTCTCTTTCAACATAGATGTTCCTTATATTATAGATTTTCCTTAGAGCTATTGGTCTTATAAATTCAATTTATTTGGCATATGCTGCTACCATTTTGTTATTTATTTTGAAACTTTAGAAGCAAAACAAAACTATTGTATTTACAAGTCCGAAAGCAACTGCTGATTGATTATGGGGGATCCGAACTGTACAGCAACATCATCTTTCAATGTAATGATATGGTAAGAGTTGTAATCACAAAAAGAAAAAAACCAAAATCTTAACTCTTTTGGTATATATTAATAACCTGCGTAAAATTTAAATAAAAGACACGATGAAATTTAAACTCTAGTTTTGAATTACCTTCATCCATTTGGATAGTTATTTTCCCTTTTTGAAATTAAACTAACGTTGGGTTCAATGTTTATTATGCTAAGAAAGTAAGAAACTAAAAAACAAAGCCTTTTTCAAAAAAAAAAACTATGATTTTTGTAGTTTTAAAGACGATCTGCTAGCTAGAGTAGCTAAAGAAAAAATTATAGATCTTCCAATTTTGAACTCAAGTCGAACTTTGCCAAAAAGTTAGAGAATTGATTAACATAATATTATACTTTATTATATAGTTTTGTTTCTTTGTTTTGCTGGCCAAAAAAAAAGTACTATAGTATTTTTGGCAACAATAGTGGAATCTTGTTTACCAAAAATATGATGTGTACTGAATAAAGAGAGAACCAAGAGTTGATGGGAGGACCCCATAGGAATATGTATGACTTCGGTGACTCGGGTAGTGCGCACGTGGGTTGACTCTCAGAACCGACTCAGAAGCTTTCGTTGGACCAAAAACTACTCTTTCCGATAGTTTCAACTTTTCTCAAATACTTTTGTTTATTGCAGAATCTACGCGTAGGGGATGACTACTGTCTATGCAAATATGTATGTCTAAGTTCTTGACATGACTTTTCATTTTCATCTAGGAATTAGCAAATATTTTCACATCGATTAAATGTTTTTTTTTTGTATATAAACAATTTGGAATATATACTGGATCAATTAGTCACTGTTAACATCAAATTTACGAATATACATTTATTTTTACTATATATATATATATATATATATATATATATTACGAGTTACGACTATACATTTTCCAAGCAAAACACGTTTACGAATATATTGGATCGGTGACATCGGTCCTGAGATTGTGTCCTTTATAAGTCCAAAGCTAATTAATTAAGATCTTTGTATGCATTTTTACATAATTACATCTTAAATCTGATGTGCACATAAATTTTCAATACTTTTATAAAAGATCATTTAAATTGTATTTGTATGTTGTGAACGCAAAAACAAAAGGTATTCGAAATTTGATTTTATGCTTCGCATCTCACGCTTGCATATACGATTTACTTTCTTATTAAATTAAAAACACTAACATATCATAATTTCATTATTTAACATTTAATATAAAGTATNCTCCTGATCCTCCAAACCCTGAGGATCTCCCAGTGGCTTGCAGGTAATTTGTTTATTCATCTTAGAAATTATCGAAGACATACAGTACAGTATATTGTGATTTTAACATCATATATTGGCGGCTCAGGGATGTTATGTTCGGTTACTCGGAGCATGTGATGAGCTTAGGTGGTTTGGTCTTTGAACTTCTCTCAGAAGCTCTTGGTTTGAGCACTGAGACCCTTAAGAACATGGATTGCATGAAGAGTATGTATATGGTCTCCCATTATTACCCTCCTTGTCCACAACCTGAATTAACTTTGGGCCTATGTAAGCATTCCGACATCTCTTTCATCACCATTCTTCTTCAAGGTATCTAAATTTATTTGGTTTGAACGCAGATGATGACAAACGACAAGTTCAAAAGCGTTGAGCATAGGGTGCTTGCAAACAGAGTTGGACCGAGGATATCAGTGGCATGCTTTTTCAGCTCGAGTATGAGTCCAAATCCCACTGTTTACGGACCGATCAAAGAACTTGTCTCTGAAGAAAACCCTCCAAAATATAGAGACTTCACCTTACTTGAGTACTCAAAGGGATACATTGAAAAAGGTCTGGATGGAACATCACTTCTGTCGCAATTCAGGATATGAAATTTTAAAAGCAGAGAAGTTAAAAAAAAAAATACCCTGTTCGATGCAAGACATCATGTCTATATATAGTGATCTAGTTCTTATCCATGTTTAAGCTCTGTTATTGGGTCTGCAATAATAAAACCTTTGTATTAAAACATAATAAAGATTGGTGTGTTTGTGTTGGATCTAAAGATTCATACTTTGTTTAACTCGTCAGAGCATCAGATTACCTATTACCTGTCTAGGGCATTTATTAATATAGTCCCCTCAATCTTGGAACTCGACCAGAACCAGAAGATTCAGAGTTAGGGTTTCGAGATGATTCAAGAACTTACTCGATCGTGTAAACGATTACATTCCTCGATGAGACTCAGGGTCGTCAACGTACGGTTTCGTGCGTCAAGGGATCGAGGCGCAGCCGGCGAACGTTTTTCCGATCTCTGACCTATCGGCGGCCGCAACAAGGGGTTTCGATTGACTAGACAAGAAGGTTTGACTGACGGTGTCTCGTCAACAGCCGCCGATGGGACCAGAAGCGACGACGCCATCGAAAGCAATCAAATTGGTGTGAACGAAAAAAAAAAATAGGTTTCGTGATTAGTGATTACACCTATAAGTTAAAGCCGCCACATCAAAAGTTAATTAGTGCAACCTGAACCAAAGTTTGTTCACGTTTGTATTTTAAATTGTACTGTAAGTAAATTATATTTGTAACATCTTTAATTTAATAGAATGATATTTATTAAACTACGCTTTTACCTATATATATTTTTTTTTTATCTTGAGACAGAAACAACATTAATACTATTATTTTTTGGTTATTTTATCTTTTATAGTATTCAGTCACATATTTTCCAAACAGTATATAAACCAAAAACCCAAAACATCCAAACCAAGTGACTGAAATGTACCCAAGTTCAAAAAAAAAAAAATGTAAATATATACACACTCCAACTCCAATTGATATGAGGTTGGTTTACTACTACTACTCCGGCTTCCAAAATAATTATTTTTTAGTCAAAAACTTCAAAACATATTTATATAACAAACAAATTATATAATTCTCCACGAGGTTACGCGCTGAACTCAATTACTAATACTATTTTTCTCAGAATAAATATGTAAATAGGATATAAGAAGCAATTAATGGTAAAGTGAATTCCATTTTTCAAACGTCAAACACAGCGTACCTGAAAATGCTATGACGTTATATTAAAACGACGTATATGATCATTCTGATACCAAATCATAATTGTTTAGTTTTCTCTTTCAGTATTTTGATATATTCCAATTTCCAACAAGAGAAAAACAAAATGAGCTTATGAATCACATGATGAAGGGTTACAACATACATGCTTACACACGTAAAAAGATGTTTCTATAATCATTATTTCATTAAAACATTCTCAAAACTAATTACAAGGACTCGTTTGAACTTTGAAGTTCACCCCGCTTACAGGATCTTATTTGTTATGGAAACAATTACATTTTATTTGCCAATAACTGGAAACAGCTTCTTACGCTTGGGATATGACTTTTTGTTATAAATGAAAATGGTTTGTCACATAACCTTCAATCTATAACGATTGTAGTCCCATTTATTGCCTCTTACCCATGTTGACATTATGAGTCTTATTATAGTTCTCCCCATATTCAAGAAGTTCATCCAAAACACTATCGTCCAAGTACTCAAACTCAAAAACTTGCCTAGACGAAGAAGAAGAGTTAGCCGCGGTGGAGGAGGATCCGGTTCCCATGTTATACTCATGAGGGAAGTTGAGAATAGCGGCTTGGCCTCTCATTGAATAGGCCGCTCGGTCATAGGCTCGAGCTGCGTCTTCTGCGGTGTCGAATGTCCCTAGCCACACACGCTCTCCGTGCTTCCTCGAATCTCTTATTTCTGCTGCGTATTTTCCCCAAGGTCGTCTCCTTACTCCGCGGAACTTCCCTTGCTCGGCTCCTCCTCCTCCTCCGCCACCGGTACGACCTCCTTGATCCATATATATGTGTGTATGTATAATGTTGTGTCACTTGTATATGTGAGAAGAGAGAAAGACAAAGTGACTAAGAAGAAGAAGAAGAAGAAAAAACGGATGTTTGAGAGTTTGAGACGCACACAAGTTTTAGCGTCTGTTTTTGTTGTTGTTGTGTGTGTTGTGTGTGTGTAATTTTGCATGGATTAAATGAGATTTGATTTGTGGATTTTATAGGCAAGGAACAAGTGGGTCCATTAACCTAATAATATTCGAAGTTCGAACCATCCACTTATCAAAATCTTATATAGATGTTCTTTATACCTTTTTTCTCTTTCAACATAGATGTTCCTTATATTATAGATTTTCCTTAGAGCTATTGGTCTTATAAATTCAATTTATTTGGCATATGCTGCTACCATTTTGTTATTTATTTTGAAACTTTAGAAGCAAAACAAAACTATTGTATTTACAAGTCCGAAAGCAACTGCTGATTGATTATGGGGGATCCGAACTGTACAGCAACATCATCTTTCAATGTAATGATATGGTAAGAGTTGTAATCACAAAAAGAAAAAAACCAAAATCTTAACTCTTTTGGTATATATTAATAACCTGCGTAAAATTTAAATAAAAGACACGATGAAATTTAAACTCTAGTTTTGAATTACCTTCATCCATTTGGATAGTTATTTTCCCTTTTTGAAATTAAACTAACGTTGGGTTCAATGTTTATTATGCTAAGAAAGTAAGAAACTAAAAAACAAAGCCTTTTTCAAAAAAAAAAACTATGATTTTTGTAGTTTTAAAGACGATCTGCTAGCTAGAGTAGCTAAAGAAAAAATTATAGATCTTCCAATTTTGAACTCAAGTCGAACTTTGCCAAAAAGTTAGAGAATTGATTAACATAATATTATACTTTATTATATAGTTTTGTTTCTTTGTTTTGCTGGCCAAAAAAAAAGTACTATAGTATTTTTGGCAACAATAGTGGAATCTTGTTTACCAAAAATATGATGTGTACTGAATAAAGAGAGAACCAAGAGTTGATGGGAGGACCCCATAGGAATATGTATGACTTCGGTGACTCGGGTAGTGCGCACGTGGGTTGACTCTCAGAACCGACTCAGAAGCTTTCGTTGGACCAAAAACTACTCTTTCCGATAGTTTCAACTTTTCTCAAATACTTTTGTTTATTGCAGAATCTACGCGTAGGGGATGACTACTGTCTATGCAAATATGTATGTCTAAGTTCTTGACATGACTTTTCATTTTCATCTAGGAATTAGCAAATATTTTCACATCGATTAAATGTTTTTTTTTTGTATATAAACAATTTGGAATATATACTGGATCAATTAGTCACTGTTAACATCAAATTTACGAATATACATTTATTTTTACTATATATATATATATATATATATATATATTACGAGTTACGACTATACATTTTCCAAGCAAAACACGTTTACGAATATATTGGATCGGTGACATCGGTCCTGAGATTGTGTCCTTTATAAGTCCAAAGCTAATTAATTAAGATCTTTGTATGCATTTTTACATAATTACATCTTAAATCTGATGTGCACATAAATTTTCAATACTTTTATAAAAGATCATTTAAATTGTATTTGTATGTTGTGAACGCAAAAACAAAAGGTATTCGAAATTTGATTTTATGCTTCGCATCTCACGCTTGCATATACGATTTACTTTCTTATTAAATTAAAAACACTAACATATCATAATTTCATTATTTAACATTTAATATAAAGTATAAACACACAACCTAATCTTGTAATTTGTAAAAATAAAATACAAAACAAGAAAAAAGTAGTCAAACTTAGAATGAAGATTTTTGTAATCGATCGCCTTATAAACACCATAACGTTGTTAACTGATAATGCTTCAGGAATCATTTTAACTGATAATGCAGTATACATGTTTAAACATGAATAATGTAACACAACATTGCCACGTTACGCGAATAGTGATGTTAGCAAGATCACGTAAAGAAACTCAACCTAAAATCTTTAAAAACACTAACCTCTAATACCTTACATACTCTAGAAACTGAATCTTATGATAATAATTAATTACGGACATCACATCATTGAGCCAACAAATATAAGTTTCCTATAGATCCACAAAATTAATCGCTAAATTTGTTCCATAATCAAATTTAACCGTAGGTGTCACTGTCATTAATTAAGAAACTTCTACTGGTGGGGTGACTTCGTACGCACAAGTGAACATTCCATAGTATGTCTTTCATGCATTAACCTATTTGTCACGTGGGTTTTAATTTGCCTGATGATTCATTCATGCAGCCTTGTGAACTGTGTGATTAGAAACAAAATATCAACAATTAACGTTAAGTCAGTTGAAAAAAAGGAAAAAGGAAAACGACATGTCCAATGTATCTAGTAGATGATCATAATAAATTCATCATTATAGTCATAAAGTAGATATATATACTTCTCCAAGTTTTATTTTTGTTACTTTTTCAAGAAATACAGTGTAGTATACTTTTTTGTTCTTTAGAAAAGAAACATTGGTTAGCCCTTTTTGGCTGCGCCTAGTCCTGGATTCGATCTTCTAAGCGTTCCGTACATATTCCAAATCTTTTTAATTTTATTTTGAGTCTACAAAACAGATAGATTTATGGAGTTTCATGCCTGCTTTTCTTTTATTATACTATCTGAATACCTTTCCCTTTCACATCACATTTTAAAATAATAATTTCAATTTAATTATTAAAGTCGTTTAAATCTGACTTGGCTTTGACTCTGATTCGGTCCACGACAAATATTTTATGACTTGGTTTTAGTGACATGTCATTTAACATATTGGGTTAAACTGTCCCGAAAATGTTTATTTAGGATCAACTGAAGCTATATTAATTACCTAAAGAATTATAATTTTCAGTTTTTTTTATTATAACAAACATGCTCATACAATTGTTCACATCTTGAAAAATCCAAAAATGAATCAAAATCTAGATTAAACCCTTCAAATCGAGAATTCGAGATATAATATGCTAGATCCTTGTTCACATTTTTTCATAATGAGTTTTTAATATTGTGTTAATATTCATTAGAGTATTAAATCAGAGCATGTATAAAATAAACAATTACACAATAGTTCAATAGTCTTTTCTCGAACAATCTTCAATCGATCAGTTCTGACGTCTTTCTTGAACTGAAAGACGTATTGAATCTATATAATTAATTCAACACTAAGAGAATAAAATTTAAGAAAATTGGAATTAATGTTCACTATATTGTGTAGATTAATGAGATAATCCATGGGAAAATAAAGAAATTTGTGTGGTTTCGATTGAATTAGAATCAGAATCTTTATGGTTGTCTCCATTACGACTAGTGTAAGGGCTCTCTCTCGAGGTTGGGGACAACTTATATTATATAGCTAGACTCGTAAAGTCTTTTTATGTCTTCGTGCATGAACCTACTAACTGAATAACATATATTATAGTTTATTATAAGGATCGGAGAATCTATCATATAATCGGCAACGTCCATGAAGGAACCTAAATAAAAGGTTAAGTGAATGAATAAGAACCTAAACATATATAGATGAAGCTTCTAAAAAGTTCAATGTATAAATTGTTTATTTCTTTTACCAAATCGATAAAATATTTATCCCACCAAATTTGGAGCGAATAATAACAAACTAATAGCATCAGAATTTAATTCGAGAAAATAAAATTAAAATTTATTAGCAAAATTTTCATAACCAGATGATATATTTAATGAATTTATAATTAGTAAATGTATTACTTAAACACATTTGTATAGATTAATTATCAAAGTAACAGTTCTGTTACTTTGATTTTTTTCGCAAGCCAATATTAAAATAAAGAAGATTTACACAAATTTCATTTTAAGATTTTGTAAACAAATTGTTTTAGGCATAATCTTCGGACACGGAATATAATGGCCCAGCCCAAATTTACTCGTGACCCACATGTGGTCCACGCAGGTACCCACGATGCCCCATTGTATTTTGTGAAATTTGATCTCATTAACTGATGATCCGCCAATAAATGAATTCAGCATTGGGATAGGATGTTTTGAAATAAACGATTCAAATACGTTGACCCAAGATTGCTCTTAGTTTCTTGAAATGTTAAAAGTAAATAAAGTCAACCTTTTAGTTCGAGATCATCCATACGGTGATACATACATTATACACAGGAGCCAAAGCTGTCTTTTGTTATGAGATCTACACAATACAAGTCGAGTTCGTCTCGTCTCGGAGCCACGTGTATCGATGGTCTGACGCACTCACGTGACCGACCAAGGATCACGTGCTGCTCATCCACCTCACCGTTGCTGTCTTGACCTAGTGGTCGACGTGGCGCGTGAAAGAGTAGTCTCAAGTCAAAGTCAATTGTTGTTAGTGTTACAGTCAAACAAATTCAATTTTCGAAGATTTATCGCGCAACTAAACTTTACAAGTGTAAATTAATTAATTGGATGCCTAGACTTTTTTATTGTCTCATCATTTTTGGATTGTAAAATTTAATGGGTTTTCATTACTCCTTCCCCAAATTGAACCAAAAGATTTCAAAGCTGTTCGTCATGTGAAAAACTACAGAGTCCTTTCACAAATTTCCTAAATGTATTGTTTTTTTATTTTATCTAATATTACTGTTTTAAGAAAGATTATATTTACGTATGAAATATTCTTCTGCTGCTCTGCTCTGGTATCGTGTTTGTGTTTTTGCAAGTTTTGTAACCATGGATCTGAATCTAATTTTGTCGATTTGTGTGATTTCTCCCACTATATGTTTTTTACAATTGTGATTTATTGATTTACATCGGGAGCCAACTAATAAAAATGTCTTAATTTCTTGTGAATATTATTATTGTTTGGTTAATTATATTAATAAACAATATTCAATAATAAAAAAAAATTAAACAACAATAAAATAATTTACACTTAGGTTTGTCTCCGTCGTGGGCACGTTTTCATTTTATAATGTTAGCAACAAAAATATTGATCCTCAATGATATATTTTTAAGTATATCTTGCAAAGTACCTATGTCCATGCAAAAGTCGATATACATACACATACTCACAAAAACGATAATCAAATACACAACTACGTAACCTAAAACGATATTACTTTTTAGTTCAAAAATTATTTGAAACAGAACCGTGAGGGTATACAATTGTATTTTAGTAAAACCATTTTAAATTTGCTAAAGATAAGAAACTAGTGATAAGAAAAAACTCAAATATAACACGAAACTGTATTTCTCACCGAACCTATTCTGTTCTGTTCTGTCGTGAGCCAAACTCGTCGCCAACAATCAAACACGTTAGAGTATGGAAACAGTGTCCTTCTTTATCTTATTTTATTCTGTCTGCCATTGTCGTTTTTAAAAAAAAAAATCTTCTCATTTCTTATAGATCTAAAAGATTACAAAGATCAAGATGAAAACCAAAACCAAAACTTTGGATTCATTCCTGCGGTGGATTTGACCTTTCTGCTCATTCCTTCTTAATTTATTTCTCGACGGGATTAGACACAGAAAGGATAAGTCTTACTAACCTTGTGTCTTTTTTTGTAACGTTTCGAATTCCATAAACTTAGATCTTCAATATCTATTACATTTTCCACATATAACCAATGAAATTTGAGCAAACTACTTGCAGATAATCTCAATAATATAACTTACTTACATTGCATTCCGCAGCTTTGAACCCAAATAAAAAACAAACAGAAATTAGACTGTCCTAAGAAGATCAACTTAATTAGATAAGCAACCGACAAGTGTGGTTAGCTGGAGTTCACAGATTCTAATAATTGAAAAGGACCATTATAGATTAGCGAATCCAAGTTTTATCATCATTATATATGAATTAAATATAAACGTAATCTACATGGACAAACAATACTTTCACTATCAGAAGAAGATCCAACTCAATTATAATTAAACGTCAATTAATTTAGTCCACTTGTTCTATAACCAAGTTTTTTTTTTTGTCTTTCCCCTTATTGTTTTCCTCACTGAATAGTACATAAAATTGTTTATAAAACAACTCTTACAGCCAACGAGTGACATAGATCGAGAAAATAAAAATCAATAGTATAAGATTCAAAAAGATGATGACTTAAATGTTGACAAAACAAGAAAGACGATAACCTAAATTAATAAATGAATCATATAAGAGCCTCTGAAATCTCACCAACTCTTTCTCCATCTCTCTCTCTCTCTTCCATTTCATTACTTACTTCATCTCTGTTTTTCTCCTCTACCTCTCTACCTCTTCTACTATTCTGGTCTTTCTTTTACACACGCAAATACGCATATATACACACAACCACTTCAAATTCTTGATTACATGATTACATGATTTCTCGATTCCTTTTTTATTTTTTTGCCTTTTCTGCTGAATATTACCCCTTAAACCCTAGAGATCAGTAGTTTTCTGTATTTTTCATTTTGATTTTTGTAGTCTAATGGATCTAACAGACCGTCGTAACCCTTTTAATAATTTTGTCTTTCCGCCGCCGCCACCGCCATCAACGACTTTCACAAGCCCTATTTTCCCACGAACAAGCTCCACCGGCACGAACTTCCCCATTCTCGCAATCGCAGTGATCGGAATCTTAGCCACTGCGTTCTTGCTTGTGAGTTACTACATCTTCGTGATCAAATGCTGTCTTAACTGGCACCAAATAGACATCTTCCGCCGCCGCAGACGAAGCAGTGACCAAAACCCTCTAATGATTTACTCTCCTCATGAGGTCAACAAAGGACTCGACGAATCCGCCATTAGGGCAATCCCAATCTTTAAGTTCAAGAAGAGAAACGTTGTTGCAGGAGAAGAAGATCAGGATAAGAGCTCTCAAGAATGCTCTGTTTGCTTAAACGAGTTTCAAGAAGACGAGAAGCTTCGGATTATTCCAAACTGCTGCCACGTGTTTCACATCGACTGTATCGATATTTGGCTTCAGGGGAATGCGAATTGTCCCTTGTGTAGAACCAGCGTTTCTTGCGATGCAAGTTTCCCTCTTGACCTAATCTCTGCACCGAGTTCTTCCCCGGAGAACAGCTCTCCTTCTCGGAACCGGAATCTTGAACACGGCATGGTTTTAGGAGGCGACGATGATTTTGTCGTTATCGAGCTTGGGGCCAGTAATGGTAATAACAGAGAAAGCGTGAGAGACAGAGACTTCCGTACGGAACAAGAAAGGGTTGCTTTGGACGAGGTATTGACTGGACACATCGCAAAACTGATCAATCCTTCGCCTAGAAACATTGATCATCGCGCAATGCATAGGAAAGAGAGAAAATTTCACAAAGTGATGAGTATGGGAGACGAATGTATCAACACTCGAGGCAAAGATATGCAATTCGGTGAAATTCAGCCCATAAGAAGATCGATCTCAATGGATTCATCGGCGGATCGTCAGCTGTATCTGGCTGTGCAAGAAGCAATGAATCGGAGAAAGGAGCAGATTCCTGTGGCCAGAGACGGTGGAGGTTGTACGGAAGATAGTAGCAGTAGTGGACCTAGTGGTAATAACAGAGTGATGAAGAGATGTTTCTTCTCTTTTGGAAGTAGTAGAACTTCAAAAAGTTCCTCAATATTACCTGTCTATTTGGAACCCTAATTGTCTTTCTCTTCTTTCTTTATTTTTATATTTTGATTTTGTGCATTTTATTTGTTATTTTCTAAGGTTAATTTATTAAAATTATTTTGAGGGTGAAAATAGGAGAGACAGATATGTGTTAGCTGCTTTTTTTTTTTTCATGTGTTTACTATTGATAAGTCAAAAGGAGTTGATGAGTACTTGAAAGACGTAGCATAGAAGCTATTGAATAGTGTATAGTGTTTTCATTAATGTGTTAACAGAAAACTGTTGGTAATTTTCTCAAATTTTAAATTCCAATACCATAAAATACAACTTGTAAGGCTTAAAACTTAAAAGGCTTTTAAAGGCAACGGCCCAATATAACTATATAAGAAGAGGCTATTGGTAAACTCTTGATGCTGATGATAAATTATGGTACTACTAACATGCATGGAAACACACATATACTACAACAGATTATTATAGAGGTTTTATTCTTTCTTTTAGCTAGGTGTTTTTTTAATTTATTTCATATCTTGAAATTCGACAGATGGGATGTTCCATCGAGGCCTTTCTTGAATACTCCTTCTGTGTACGCTTTTAAATTGATATCTCTGTATTTTGGAGGGTTTTCTTCAGAGAGAAGCTCTTTGATTGGTCCGTAAACTGTTGAATTCGGAAGCATATTTGTGCTGAAAAAGCTTGCTACTGATATCCTCGGTCTAGCTGCCCTGTTAGCTAGCACCCTATGATCAGGGCTCTTGAACTTGTCATTCGTTATTAGCTGTCCGTATCAAAGGTAAAGTCAGATTCTCCAAAGAAGAAACAAAAAGTATAAAGAGTGCATGGATAACTTAACGAACTTGCCTGCAAGAAATCTCCCACGTTGAAGACGAGAGCCCCCGGAAGAGGTGGTACATCGACCCAACAGTCTTGATGAAGAAATTGAAGACCACCGATATCGTCCTGAAGAAGAATGGTGATAAAATCGTTGTCGGATTGCTTATTTGTGCCAATAGTCAAGTCAGGTTGTGGACACGGAGGGTAATAATGACAGAGCATAAATAACCCCTTCATGCAACCCATGCTCTTAAGCATCCCAGAGCTCAAACCAAGACTTTCTGAGAGAATTTCAAAGAGCAGCTCACCTAATCTCGTAACATGTTTCGAGTATTCGATCATAGCATCCCTGTGCCCAATATGAATGTTCCATTAGGACCACTCACTCAACGTTTCATAAGATTCCTCAATGCAAAATCGAAAAGTACGTTGTACCTGCAAGCGACTGGGAGCAGCTCAGGGTTTGGAGGATCAGGAGCCATGTAACAAGCGAAAGAGTCTCTCTAGTTAACACAGGAAGAAGAACCGTAGAGATCGAAATTACTATTGTAGACAAATCTCTTGGCGGGGTCACGAGTGAAGTAAGTTTTCTTAACCTCAGGAATCAGGATCTTCCTCATGAAACCTACGAACTCCATCTTGAATCTCTTCAAGAACGCTTAAAGGAACACCATGGTTGATCACCTGGAATACTCCCCACTTCTCTGCAGCGTCTTTGATCTTCCCCACAACGCTTGCACGTGACAATGTGTCTACATGGACGCCTGCAAAGTCGATGATAGGGATCGTCAAATCCGAGGCAGAAACAGAAGGTTTCTTGTCGGATAAGGCACCTTGAGGGAGACGGAAGATACGAGGAATCTCAGTGATTTGAGCATCAACGAGACCTTTCACACCTGCTTTCGTCTCGTCGAAAGCTTTACGCTCAGTGTATGAGTCGAATTCTTTGGTCTCCATTAATTTTCTCTGTTCTTTAACCTCATTTCACAAGAGGTTATAAATATATATACACAATAAGAAGAAGAAGAAGAAAGAAAAGAAAAGAGGGATTATGTTTCCTATTTCCCACTAAAAGATAAACTAGATACTGTACATGTTAGAAATATCTTAGGCCTTGAATGTTTTGTAGATTTAAAAAGAGATTTTGGTTTCTGTTTTTCAAAATCTCATTTTTAACCAATCAAGATTTTAAAATTTTGGATTCCCTAGAATTTAGAAAAACTCTTTGGTTGTACTCTCCCATTCACGATTTTAGATTTTTACTACTCCTATAATTTAGAGAATCTAGTTTTTACTTTTTTTACGTTCTTTACTCTCAAAAACCAAAAACCACTTTTTTTGAGATTTTTCAAACAAAAACCTAATAGCAAAATCTAAAACTAAAATCTAAAATTGAAAAACTAAAAACCAAATCGAAAAACTGAATCAAAAACTGCATCCATTCATGGCCTTAGTTTTTTTTTTTTTTCTAGTACAAGATTGTAGATGTCTTAAGATGAACAGTGGCAATTTGACAACTGGATTGGGTTGAACATTTGAGTTTGGTGTGTGTGACTGCCAAGTGCCAATGACCCGTTGATGACGTATGTCCGTCCCTTTTGGCTGACCGTGATTGTTGCTTACGTCAGCATGTTTTTTTTTTTGGTTTTCCTGGTTTACTACTTAGTTCGGTTAACTTTGGTTTGGGAATTTTGTTATTATTGAATGAACCAGCGGAACCCAACATTAGCTAACAATTATCTACGGGTTTCTTGTCGGTTCGGTTAACTTAGGTTTGGGATTTTTTTTTTTTTTTTTAAAAAAAAAAGGCAAAGCAGAGGAACCGAACAATATAATAGGTTCCACCGAGAAAGATCCGAGCGTCTCTCCGACGACAAACCACAACAGAGCACCTTGAGACAGAGAGATTCACAGAGAATGGGTTTCTTCTCTTTTCTTGGAAGAGTTCTCTTCGCCTCCCTATTCATCCTCTCCGCTTGGCAGATGTGAGTTCTTTTTTTAATATAAATTTCCTTTTTAATCTCTTTCGTTTCTCCCCAATTTGTTTTTGTGATTAGGGTTCGACGACATATTCTTCCTAGGAAATTCTAACTTGTGCTAGATCCGATTTGATTGAGAATCTTCCCGATATAATAAACTGTTTGATTTTGGACATCTAGGGTAAAATCTAGGGCTTTTTGCTTGAGGATTTTTACTAACTTTGTCCGTTTATCTCCTTTTTTTAATTTTAGGTTTTCAAATTCCTTAATCGATTGTTTCAGTAGTTTAACCATACGCAGATTGTGTGAAATTATCGTATCTATCAATGTGTGATTTGCCCATTATGTTATCTGTTTCCCTCACTGCTTTGGAGGAGAGGACTCTGTATCAATATATGACTACTGATCTGGACATCTTATTTAGGTTCAATGATTTTGGAGCTGACGGTGGTCCAGCAGCTAAAGAGTTAGCTCCAAAGCTTGATCTGACCAAAGCCCATCTCTCTTCCAGATTTGGAGTTGCGTTTCCCAACGTAGAGGTAATGACCATCTCCTACTCTTATCTTATTACTATTGTGTTATTGGTTCCTTGTCTTTATTAATGGATGTCTCTATTTATGTTTCTGTCTGACTTGGAAAACGATCTCCTTTGATAGGTGAAACAAGTGGTATGGACTATTGTTGCTCTGAAAGGACTTGGAGGCTTACTCTTTGTTATTGGCAATATCTTTGGTGCCTATCTTCTGGTTAGTATTTCTTCACTTTTTGTCAAATAATATCCAAAGCTTTGTTGTTGTATTGATTTTTGGATTTCAATTGTTTGTTTCTTAGGTTGTCTACTTGGTGGTTGTCAGTCCAATTTTATATGATTTTTACAACTACGGACCAGAGGACCGCCAGTTCTCTCTTCTATTGACTGAATTCTTGCAGGTTTGTCTTAAATACTTTTCCTTCATTTACTCGTTTTAGCTTTGTTTTTGCCATGAGACGGGTTCTTGTTCTTCTAGCTGAACTTACTCTGAATAAAGAATGTTCCTGTATGGCCTCTTCTGAATACCCAAATCTTCTTTGTTGAGTCTCATTCTCTTGCATTGATGTTTTATCACAGAGCGTTGCGCTTCTTGGGGCACTGCTCTTTTTTATTGGAATGAAGAACTCGACGACGACCTCGACCTCGACCAAGAGGATTGTGAAGAAGAGGATTCACAAGCCTAAAGCTGCTTAGAGTTCTTCTATTCTCTTCCACAGATACCAGGTCCGGCTTTTGAACAGCTTCTGGTGTCTCCACTACCTTTATTTTTTGTTCCTTACAACTTTTAGTACGATTTTAAAATTAGCCGTATTTTGTATTCTATCTATTCCTTAGTTTTGATTTAACTTTGGGATGTACGAGTTTTCTTTTGCTGATTCATACAATTCTTTCCAGAGATTTTTAAAATTGGGTCGAGAAATTATGTATTTTTTGGGATCATTATTAAGAGCTGTGGGTTTTGATGACTCATAAATTTCATTTTTCCTTCATTGTACTATTTTGTTATGCAAACAGGTTAGTTCCTTGCAACCATTTACACTTTTTGAAAGTGGTATTCACGAGAATGTCTTGTCTAGTATAGTCTAATATTACAGTCGAAATCCAACGGACAAGCTTAATATGCGTAAGATAATACGATATCACATCAATAAATTTGTCGTATTGTGTTTTGCATAAAGGTTATTTATAAATAACCTAAACCGCTAATTATTTTTGTGATAAATTAGAATAAGAGATTTTGATTAATTTATTCAAAGACATATTACCTTTTGTTTTTTAAAAACTAGAATATGATTCTTTCCATTATATGTGGCACACAAAATCTCTCAAAATAAATAAATTGGTAATCAAGGTATTGGTTAGTCTAAAGTTGGTATAGGAAAAATAAAAGTTATATTATCTCCTTGGTCTAAAGTTTATATGGTCTTTATCACTCTTTTGCTTTTTAGAAATAAATTCATTCAATATTAACAAAAGTTACCAACAATGCCAAACAAACAACTAATTGGAAAAATATTTTGTTTGGGATATAACTGCCACAACAGAATAATTTAATAATAACTATATACTTTTAGGCCAAATACATATAAGCCCTAGAGTTTAAAAAAAAAACAGTGTTTATAATTAACTCAAAAATACAAAGCTTGCATTTTTTTCTTCAAATTTTTTATATTTTTTAACACAAAATTTTATATGTTTGATGACTGTTTTTTTAAGAAAAAACGGTAGTATGGGAACTTTTTCGTTATCTGAACAAATTAATTGGTTGAATACAATTGTTAAATATAAGCAGATGAATATGCACCATAGATTTACAACATATCTTGTCAAAGACTAATTAGAGAAACAATGGGCGTAACCTACGATTTTTGGAGGTTTGCAAACTGACGAGCTAATTCCACAGTTCTTCACAATCTTTTAAGTACTAAAAGAAATTAATTTCCTAAATTAAAGAAAATGAAAAAGAGGAAAAAGATTACTTATTATAGTCCTCAGAAAAGAGAATATAGTCAAATTTATAATTTAGTAGTTTAGTCTACTAGTCAAAAGGAAAAACACTTGACAGAAAAAAAGAAGCAAATAATTAAAAGATTCGACCGTTTAACCAAAACACAAGCCAAGCACACACTCTTGAACACTCCATTCTCTATATATACACACAAGTACTCGTATATAGATATTATCAAAATATATACAACAAGAAGTTCCGG